>NC_091409.1:1502500-1802500 GCF_032191515.1 Phaenicophaeus curvirostris | reverse complement strand
TAATAAAATTATATTATGAATACAGAAGGGACGTTTCAGCTTAACAGCAAACTGCCCAAGGATTGCTTTTACTTTTTACGATTTTGAAAGTGTTCTAACATTTTTTTCCTCTTTCTTTTATTTTACAGTTAACGAAATTATTAGGAAGGAATTTTCTGGACTGCCTGCCAGAAATCAGACATAGAAGAAGAGATTTGTGAGACAACTTTTGCCAAATCCTTCCATAACTGACCTCCTAGATCCTTCCAATGCCCCTGCAACCTCCTGCTTCCTTAACTGTTCATCTCAAGGCACCAATTCAATGCAAGGAACAATGTATTGGCATCAAGCTGACAGCCTTGACTAAGCAACTCACCACCTCTCTCTGTAAACATCGAGAAGGACACCCTTCCTTTTGACCAAAGATCATATTGTTCTCATACAACAGAGCATTTGTCTGAGGAAACTCTTCAAGCCTGCTGCAAAATATCTATCTATGTATCGATCTATCTTAGTAATAAGGGAGAAGTGATATGTCACTCCCGAACACCTCACAAAGCAAGGGAGGTTATATATTAGTGCTTATTTGGGTGGGGTGGGAAATGGGGGAAGAAAGAGTAATATATTCCATAAAAGAATAACGACATTTTGCAGTTCACTAACAATGACTTGCCCTCCAGGTCTTGAAGCCCTTTGAGAAATTTTGTTGTTGTAGGAAACTGAGGCAACCCAAGCTTGCTCAGCCTTTATCTGACCTGGGATCAAAAGCCATCTTTTTTCTGACTCTGAGCACTGTGATCAGTATTTCAAACAGTAGATGTCTGCTGAATTCAGGAGTTTTCTTCATCTTTCTTGTCATACTGGATAAGAATTTGAAGGAGAGAGATACTCACAGAGAACTGGTGATAAGAGCAATTCAGCAGGTGTAACACCTTCCCAAGGTAAAACAAAACCAGATAAAACAGATTAATATATAGGAGTCACAGAAAATCCAAAGATTTTATGATTGATCCTTATTAATATTTAGGCAGTTTATGAACACATCTTTGATATTTTATCTCTAACAAATTGTTGCTGTTTCTTTTCATATAGAACCTGCTATTGGCTTGTAGCTTGTCTCGTTTAGCAGCCGTAACATTTAAATACACAAGCTGCAGAGGAAAATAATTGTGTCTTACAGAAACCATATGTTCCAGGAAAGGTATACACTTACTTATATTCACCATGTCTCTTTAGCTTTGCAAAGCTACCAGCAATTTCTGGTAAGGTTAGATTTCCATGTGAGTTAGTATGTTTGTTATGTTTTGCTTCATGTGTTAGAATACACTGTACTGACACCTGCTTATCATGATAAAAGTTAACCGCTGCCATCTGCACAAGTACAGCAAGGAAGTTTATAACATTTTGGTTTGTCTTTGCTACCATAGTGTGATAAAAAGGCGTCATGTGTGGATAATCAATATACAGTAAAAGGTAGCCATAGTATCGTAGCAAATACGTAGTAATCTTTTCTGGTTTCGTAAATGAGGAATGCTGATGTTTTTAAGAGTACAGAGCTGAGCTTTATTCTAGAAAACACAGTGAATCTATCTTGTTTTCAGTTGTTTCACAGTAACCTTCGATGAATACCCACATGTGTGCTCACAGCAGGGATCAGGTTCTATGAATACAGCAACCTAGCAGAGCAGCTGTGTAATTGGTTCCCCAAGACTGAAAGAAAGATCTTGCACGAACCCTGCAGAGTATGTGCTTGGTTCAACAGATATATATTCAGAATTATTGAGTGTAATATCTTTTCTGCCACTGGTGCTTAAACTCTGCAAGGTCTTTAGTTTTAGAGTGGAAGGCAGGAGCATTAGAGTTTCCCAAACACCTGACCAGGTCTCAGCTACTTGGATCTTAAACTGAAATCTGAATGTCACAAGAGTGTCTTTAAGCTCTGGATTCACCTGAATCCAAGTCTAGACCCAGAACCTTTCCTTACTGTGTATCCTAAACTGGCATTAATAACACGGCTTGAGGTGTTTGCTTTTTTTTGTTCCCCTTGAAATACTGCTGACAAACTCCAGCAGCGCCACTGTAGGGTGGTGAGCGTTACCCCACTTTGTGAGATTCAAGTGTTTTGTCACAAAATGAGTCTCCTGTTTCAGCAACACCAAAAAATCACCGAATGCCTCATTCTGGTGCTTATATTGTTAGCTCTGCATGTTGCATCACTGTGAATGGTGAGATAGCCGAGCCTCTGCCTGTTGCCCACAGAGGTGAAAATGACCTTTTATTATTGCTGACTTTTACAGAAACAAAACTGAGGCTCAGACTAGCTGAAATAACTTCTGCACAGGGAACTTACTTATGATTGTAAAAGAGCACTGGTATAGTACTTCAACTAGCTTGCATGCCTCAAATAAGCTATATTGGATTGTTTTAAAACTGCCAGTTAACCAGAATCTGACATACAGTACAGATTTTTAATGCAACCTGATGGTTTGGATTCTTTGAAAAATTCTTTAGGTCGAAAGGCCAAACGTTACCTGTCAGAAGTTCTTTGCTGCAGCTGAGTAAAAGAACAGACCGAATGTGTCTCCCAGTTTCACAGAATTCACACTTAGAAGGACCAAAAATGACCATCCAGTTCTCTGTGATCCAACCTGTAAAGCATAGGAGAAATTTTAAAAAAACAAACCAAAGACCCATTAACAGAAAACCAGAAATCCAAAATAACAGACAGAAACTTTTTCTCTTGCTGGATTTTAAATAGACTATCAAAGAAGAACATGAACTTCTTTTCAAGTATGTAGATGTGCTGGTGCAGTCTAAATATACGACTGTGCATCTGGTGATTGTCCACAGCAACTGCTGGTCAACAGTCTCTTTATCCAGATGAATGGCTGATCTTGAAGTCAGATAGCTACACGCCAAATCCACTCGCACCCTTCCTCCTGCAATGCCTGATTGCTGTTTGCATGTTCATGATGCGGGTTTTTATTTTAATATTTTTATTTTTTGCCACTATCTCCCACTGATTATTTAACCATCTTTCTCCCCTTTTTGCTATAAGTCATAAATCTTGATATTAGACAAGAAAAATACAGTCTCTTATCAAAGGCTTTTCAGCATTCAGAGGGACCCAGGCAGGCAAAGCGCTGTGTCTCTGCAATGCTCCAGCAAAGCTGCTTTGCAGGATGCACCCATGAAATGTGCTCTTTAACTGAAGGTTAAATTTCCACTGCTTTTATGTGTTCCTTCACACACTTTACTCTAGAGAGGATTTTTTTTTTTAATCTGCTACAAGTGCCTTAGTCGTACTCGCATTAGCTGTATTTCTTCCTCATTTGTATTGCATAGATATTAGTCTGTATGTGTGTTTGTGTAGGTGCATATACATGTGTATTTATATACTATAACCATATAGATGTGTGGATATATTATATACATATGATTATATGTGAAGACACACACGTTCACCATGTTACAAACTTGGGTCACGATCCTTTAATTGCGTCCAGCCAGCCAAACGCAGGCACATGAAGTCAGCTACTGGATCGAGGGTTCATAAGACGTATATAACATAGACTACATTTTAGTGGTTTTATTTACAGCTACACGAGGTCAGGCTGTGCTACTCTAGCTGCTTTTACATGCAACTGTTAGTTAAATAATGTAGCTTTAACTAACTTTATATTTATTTCTGGAGAAAAGGAGTGTCCTCAGACATAGTATTGCGCGTTGTTGTCTCTTTTTAAAAAGAAAATTGATATGTTAAAATTATATAGCTAGGATGAAGAACTTTGAAATACACAGTACTAAATTATTTCCTGCTCTTGCTGAGCAGTGTTTTTCCAGTTGTTACTTCATAGAGCTTGCTCTCTGTCTGTAGAAGCATTAGCTTAGCCTTGGAAGAGTTAATACCATTTTGTGAGTAATTTGTTCTCACTTTATCTGGAAGATAGCCATATTTGCACATGAGGAAATTCTGTCTTTCCTCAGTTATCTGAATGTTTCACCACAGTGCCTTCCTGCCATTGTACCAAAGGCCTCCAAATATATTATCTGCAGGGTGAGCGACTCTAATGCATTTTCCACCAAAGTTATACCGTGCATTGGAACTCAAAAGTTCATCTCTGATTTTTTGTGTATGTGTGCATCATTTTTTGCTTCCGTTTTTCCATCCAAGCTTTGGCTGCAAATACAGGATGAGCTTCTATAAACTTCTGCATCAAATATATGAATGCGTAGGATAAAAATCATCATTCATGATATGTAAACAGTCCGAGAGTGGAGTGGGAGTGGACGGATATCAGGAAGATTTTTTTTTTTGTCAGTTATGAGTGTTGGAAGTACAGTTTGCCAGGAGAGTAATTGCTCGTGAAGATACTTGCAATGAAATATGAAGTCCCATTTTTTTTTTCTCCATGAGAATGAGCAAAATGTAAGATCTGAACAACAGTGATGAAAGTGTCTAATGTATGTGCTTTTATTGGTAGCAAGAATGTAGAAGAATCATGGGGTTTGCACTTGCTTTACTTGTATCCATGTAAATATGTATCACTTCCATTCTTCTTGTAGGAATACAACATTTTCTGAATGTAGAATATTTCCAAAACCAGCACTATATTATTCTCTATTGTATAAAATGCTGCTGCTTAATAACATATCTAAACCGGTTCTCAAATTAGCTAGCATGTTTTTTAAAGTATATTTTATAATCCATATCTTTACAAAACTGTCTATGCTTTTTTGTCTGACCAAATATGCAAAACCTTTTGGAGTAAGGATAGTATTTATAAAGGATCAGTTTTCATTTTCTGAGTTTATTAATTTTCTATGCAATAGTTGTTGACTTGTTATTGTCCTAAAAAAGATGTATTTGAGAAATTTTCCAAAGACTTCAAAGACAGCTTTAAACACTTCAGAAATATGTTTCTAAATACTTCAATCCAACTTTTTCCCCTACATTTATTTTCAAATTGCTACTTAATAGGGAACAATTATCTGCTATATGGGATTCAGGAAAATTACTGTCTTAATTTCAAATCTTGAATTGATTCAGATCGTCATAAATTTTGCACCACTTAAAGTCATCTGATGTTCCAGTTTAGCTGTAATCCATATGTTTGTTATTTATATTACATATTCCTGTGCAATAGGAAGAGACATAAATGTTGAGCATAGACCAGATGAATTGCAAACTCTCTGGAAATCAACTGTTTTCCTTATTGTTTACATTGCAGTGATTTCTTACCTGTAGCTGTAAGGTATCTATCTGCCATCACACATGGAAAGTTATAAATCTTTATTCATCTCAGTTCAGAATGAATAATCCACCTTTTTGAACATTTGACGTAAGATTGACATCTGGTTTTTAATATCTGCTACTTCATAACTGCAGCAGGTGGCACCTGATAGCAATTTGTATAACTGCCACTCAGTATCAAATCTGCTATGATCTGTTTAAGATTTATTTAGCCGTTTTCATTGTTCCTGGGGTACAAAAAAACCCTGTAAATTGGTACCTGACCCACATTGCAATAAATTTCAAATGAAGGGGCTGGTATTTTAAAAGATCATGTAGGCTGCAAACAAGCGGTTATCTGGGGAAAAGCTGGTATTCCGAGTTTCTTTTCAATAACTCATAAAATAGCAAAATTGGGTAGAAAGTTCTGGAATGACCGAGTCACAAAATGGAAAAGGATTTATGTGTTTGCAATAACCCAGAAATCTATAGATATTCTGTTGGAATAATCAGTTATTCCTGGATTAAACTGCCATCATTTTACTGATGCTGATCACTACTGTACAACACAAGTTGCGTGGTGAGACCTGGGAACAGAAACTCAAGGTACAGCTCAGTCTTAACGATGGTGGCCTAATTGGGACTTAGGGATTTGTGTGTGATTATGGAGTGATCCGTCCCTACAATCCAGGCCTCCTTGCTGAAGCCCTGTATGTTCAGGTAAAACAGCACATTAATAGATACACGAGTGAGCAATTGCCACTCAAATCATCCTAACAGATGTCCTTTTGATCAAACTGTTCAGAAGTCTAACTTTAAGAATTGGAAAGGGGTTTATATCATTCACATTCCTGCAACATTGTTAACTTTCTACATAATATGACTTCTTTGCTGTCTGTAAAATATTTTTATATATTGCCTGTACTATGGTAGTTTAGCAATAAATGAAAGGATATCACCTGCTGCAAGAGTGTTTGGTTTATTCTTAAATACCTTTATTGCCTCTGCTAAGCTAATACCAGTGGGTAGGTGACCCATTCCTTAGTATTGTCCTCACTGCCCTCCTGAACTCTCACAAATGGGATGCGCGTAAGGAATTCAGAGTATCATGTATTTTGTGAATGAGATACCCAGTAGCTCTTTGCATCAGGCTCCCATTCAGTTTCTGTAGATAAGACAGACTGATTTGTACAGTGACAATTACGTGGACTTCGTTTTCTCTTATCATCTATTTTCTCTCATTTAATTTTTCTATTCCCACCAGCAGCATCCCAATAACAAAGCACAAAATGCTCCACATCAAGAGATATTCCACAGAGTTCTCACCTTTATACAACACTAATTCCCATCACTGTAAATGTCCCTCTGCAATCAGTATATGATTTTTGGAGTCTGGGCGTGTACTCTGTTTAATTTTTGTCCATCTAAATCTTACTTTTGCATTTCTCTGCCTGGAGGCACCAAAAGACAGATCTTTTCATACTTCTGTGCTGGAAAAATGCCCAGAGCCCATTATGTGTCAGTAAGAGTCAAGTTCACATAGCATACAATTAAAGACATTTACCTTAACAAAATCAATATTATCCTTTGCATTTAAAACCAGAGGATTTGAACCATCTTTGATGCATTTGTTGGACATGGAGCAAGCGCTTTGCTTATTCACAAAAGCCTCAGAGCAAGCGCCATGTGGAAGTTCTTAACTCCCAGTGCACTTTACAAAGGCTGGGAAGCTCATAAAGCAGACGGGCTTCGCCAACAAAGAAGCTGTTACTGGCTAGGAGAGTATATTTTATGATAAGCAAATATACGGCACACAGGATTTTAGCTTTATTCAGCAACAGAAAAATTTAAGTACATTAACCTGGAAATTCCACAGCTAACGGCTGAGAACTTGACGCACCTGACCTGATACTCTGGTTTTAATTTATATCTTGGGTTCAAATTAAGAGACAACAATAGTACCCCAGAGTTTTCATCTTAATGGGAAATTCCCTGGATTTGGTAGACTTAACTCACTCCTTTATACTCCTTCACCATAGCTGACTTCTTTCCCGGTTTTCCTTTTCATGGTAGCAGCAAGGAAGAAAAAAACCCCAAATCATGCTTCTAACGAACATCTGGGTTTTGTACGAGAACTCATTTGCTCGCGTGCTCCATTGTGTAAATATGTGATTTACAAGTTCGGTTGTTTTTTTCTTTTTATTACAAACATAATTTACTCAATTTAAGACGCCGCCTTTCAGCTTTGTGCCAGATTCTTTACTAAATAAATCATCACTAGGTTGCTCAGGTGGCCACGGTCAACGGGGCAGCTCAGGGAGCTCCCACCCAGCATCCTCCTCCTCTCCCCGCTCACCTCCTGTGCCTCGGTCGGACCGTCTGTTCATGCGAGCAGCTGTCAGCTCTGTGCACTCGTACTGTAAAGGGGTTTGAATGATTTTTATTTAGGGGAGGCCACAGCACAGGACTTGAGCTCCTGCTAAACCAAAGGGCAAGACGGCTGGCACAGCAAAATCGCTGAGGTTGTGAGGAGCCCCTTAACCTGAAAAGCTCAGGGGGAGGGGGAGAGGCTGCAGGAGCCGCGCTGCACACCAACTGGCCAAAGGCAGCTCTTGATTCAGTAGACGGTGGGACTGAAATTGTAGCTGAAATCAAGCAGGGCAGCAAAGAGGGAGACAAGGCAAGAAAGGCAGGCGTGTAAAAGAAATATGACTGTTATCTGCCACTCAAATATATTATAAATACAAGAAATACACATAGTAAAAGGATATTTGTGCATTGCAGTCTATTAGCTATCTAACTATCTATGAGAGCCCAGCTCTCCTCGGGATTTTTGGTTGAAATGGGATATAGGGAACAAGCAGCCAGCATTTACGGTACCAGCCTTGTTTTCTTCAGAAACCAAGCTAAAAGCCTAACATACCTTCCTCAGCCAACTACAGTATTTATGCATAACCATGGGAGTGTGTGCAACTAAAGAAGTTGTTTCTAGGTGTTATTAATTGCCCTGAGGGCTGGGCTGTGTCCGGGGTTAAGATAGTACAAAACCAGCAGTAAGAAACTGCAGCTTAACTCTTCAGACCTTGGGGCTTGACACGGGCACCCATCCTGGCTCCTCTGGCAGAGATGAGAGACGTGCAGCCCGGAGTGGGGAGCAGAAGAAACGTGACCCAAGGGTTCTCCCAGGAGCAAGCAGCAGCTATGAGTGCCTATCCTAAAATACTGCCGAAGGTTTAGAGTGGATTAGAGTGTCTGCTTTTGGAAAACTCCCTCCAGAAAAGCCACAGTGAGTGCCTGCAGAGACATCCCCTCCTGGCCCGCGGTGGGGGCCAGCGGCAGAGCAGCATGCGGTACAGCCAAGGGGAAAATATTACACCCCTGTCCCTCAGAGCAGAACAGAAGGGAATACTGTGATTTTGTGGCAGGCTTTAACGACAGCCTAGGAGTAATCACTGAAGGAGTCAAGTGCAAGTCTTACTAGTTTTGACAGGGTATCAATGATTTTTTTGCTAGCTACGTACTTCCCCCACCCTTTAATTTACTTTTTTTTTGCAATTTCAGAACTTGTCACAAACCACGTGCCTTAACTTTTCACACCAGGTGAACCTGAAGCATCAAAAGCCATCAAAGGTTCAGAATTTTGTGTGTTCCCCCCACCCAACCCTATGACAACAGTCCCACTCACATCCTTGTGCCTGATTCTGTGTAATGTTCACCCTGTGCCACTGCATCGAAAGCCACTTACTTTAATACTGTGCTTATTTCCCCAAAACACATATCTTCTTCTAGCTGAAAGAAAAAGTGCAAATTGGCTGAAGAAGGATGAGAAGCGAGTGGTGATGACTGGAGTGACGTGAAGGAGCTGGACTGTTGTTACCCATTTTCTGGGAGCGTGTGCAGAAGGAGGACTGCGCATTGCAGCTTTACTGCAACTACCACCAAGTTTCCCCCATCCATAATTAAAATTAAAGGGTTTCCATTATAAGAAAAACATCCATGGGAAATGGGGCCTCATTTACCTACTGTGAGAGCTGTGGAGTGTTTCTGTTAATTCCTCAAACTTTCCAGGCTTATTTACAAAGTGGCTTCTCAGCACAGGCATTTCTAACATCTCCAGCCAGCAGCAGGGCAGCCTGTTCAGATGCTGCATGGGCTCAGCTGTTAGACCACAAATTGTGACAAACCAGCCATACTCTCTCTGCTCTATGCAAGGTAAAAGTATGTGAACAAGATAGTGAAGGGAATTCATGTATTTTCTATGCTGCTGGCTACAATTCAGTCCAAGTGAAGCCTCATTGAGTGGCAGGTTTTCTTTCCTTCGAGTGATACTGTTGTCTCAGCTTTGACCTGCTGATGTACGTGGTAAGGCTACCTGCTTATGTGGTAAGGCTACATCACTGGGGAGACAAATAGTCCTGATGCTTCAAGTTAGCCTGAGTAAATTTTTCACGGACTCTCAATATAAACTTATAGAATCATAGAATAACCAGGTTGGAAGAGACCCACCGGATCATCGAGTCCAACCATTCCTATCAAACGCTAAACCATGTCCCTTAGCACCATTATTGAAAGATGAGTATCATTGTGAAAGCCTTCTCAGATGCTTGGTTATATCAGCACAAGCAAGCCACAGAAATCTAAGCCCAACAGATGTTTGATTTCTAAGCTTTTTGATATTAGGCTTCACAAAAGGAAAACACAAGGAAGTAGAGAGAGACCTTTTTTTTCCGAGTTGGAGTCTCCAGCGAGTAACTCATTCTACCATGAGCACGGATTGACTGTCTTTCCGTATGATTTTTCTTTTTTTCTGTAAATCAGGATTTATAGAAACGGCTAGCTACGTATACAGGGCTTTTGCAAGAAACTGCATTGGCTTTAAAAAAGTCCATATAACATAAGAAAGATATGGAAGGAATACACATATCTTACATTTTCTAGGCTTTTGTATGGGCATGGACTGTGTGATACTTGGCCTCACAACAGCACTGCTCCCTCTAGGCTGCTGGCTGGAGCCAAAGCAAAGTTTATATAAAATCTGTCCTTTAGGCTGCATGGAGGACTGCAATTTTTTTTTTTCTGCCTTAGCAAGGAGAAAAGTCTGGGGAAACACAGGGAAGCTTTGCTGCAGCACAGAATATCAGTGCCATCTGCAGGGGATGAGCGCTCACCGCTGCCCGTGCATCCTGCAACGCTCCCAACAGCCCTTGGATACGTATCAATATATCCAGTTTTCCACATAGGAACCTAAGCCAGAAGACCCCCTCCGTTCACTGTCAATCATACAGAAATCAAAACGTTCCAAGATTTTAAACATTTTAAAATTACAAAATTCCTCAGTCTTATCCAATGTTTTTCACCCACACAGCACAAATTTCTCAAGGAAATATTATAACCTTGTTTGTACAGATGGCAAAACTGAGGCACAGAGAAGGGATCCATCCAAAGTCCCAGCTCCAGCAAAGGTGATATCTGGAGACAGAATCCAATTATCAAAAGTTTGAATCCAGATCAATAACAATGTTCCCACTACGACCAAATTAACGAAGTACGAGGTGTCTGCCAGCATCTCTTACTGAGGAATGACCCTCGAGGAAGACTGGGTGCTGGCAAGCGAGGGCTGGCTCTGCACACTGGAAGGGAAGCAACCGCCACGCTCAAGTCCTATAGAATCGTCTGGCACGGAAACCACAGTTCATGTTGACGTTGTTGCTGTTGGCACGGGGTATCTGGTATACTAGAAGGAGAAACACCACCCTGTTATTCTGCTGTCCTTTGTTTCTAATTTATGGATCCCTCTAAAGCACAAATGAAAGGTGTTCACTTCATTTATAGTATGCGGTATACTGTGGGATTTCAAGAATGACCAAAATACCTTCTACATTTGCTGCAAAGACAGCAAATTCCACACTTATTTCCTTTTCAATAGGTACAAAATTTGCGCACTAATAAAGAAGTTACTAGGTAGTTGTTATGAGTAGAAGTTCAGGGTATATTTTCCATCCTGTAATAACATGGTTTTATTAATCAGTGTTCAATCCCAGAGCTCGCTATTGTAGAGGCTGGGATTGCACTCAGGACACTGACTTTATTCCTGGGTGACTGAACTGCTTCCCTTGCTGCTCTGGCTTAGGGCTTACTTATTTCTTCTAAATTCTATTCTGCAGAATTAAAGCCTTCTAAATGGAAGTGTTCACTCGATATGCGAGATGCTTTGCAAGTCTCTGATTTGAGTTCTGTAACACAAAGTAAATTTTGAAGGCAGCAACAAGTACCCCATCATGCTGGCACATCTGTTGATCTGGATGCTTGAGTTGAAAGCTGAATAAATTACAGTGGCTTATTTAATTAGTATATTTGGATATTTCTTTTCTCTCAAAAAGTAAGGAATCTCAGCCTGGTGAGATGCACGAGCTTCCCACCTTGCTCTAGATCCAATTCAAAGTCTATCAACACAGCAGGCAAAATGCATTTTGTCCCACTTAGGATAAATGGCTGTGCCCAGCTGCATTCCTGCTGTGGGAAGAAGAGAAGGCTGGGGGTGAGATGACATGACATTAAAGCCTAGTTCATTAACCTGTTCCGTTTTTCCCTGTTCACTTCTGTACAACTTACAGCATCCCTCTCTAGAGCACTGAGTCTCTGAGATGTACAGGACCCAGCCAAATACTCAATATAGTCTCTTTAGCCACAGTGTTGCACATCAGCAGACACAGAACCAGCACACTAAATAGCATCAGGCCAGTGTTTTCCCAAACCTTTCTTTCCCTTAGCTGTTGAAACAGAAAAGGGAAGGAGAGAGAGGGAGAGTTTATCCCACAAAGCATATTTCTTGGTTGCTGAGAGACTTCAAATCTCCCTAATGAATAAACACAGCACATTTAATTTTGTTTATGAAAACAGACTTATTGTGATGGCAAAAAGCATGAGTCAGTGGCCTGACTGAAGGGGAGTGCAGCAGCTGGAGACACTCACAGAAAAGCAACGCCTCGGAAACAGAACAACTCTCATCTCCACCAGTGCCAAGAGATGCAATTTCTCCTTTAACAAAAACCACCAGGACACAGGGAGTGGGAGAAGGGTTCCCCGTGGCCTGGCAACTGGCTGCTGAGAAAGCATTGCCAGTGCTATGAAAAAGCTGAGAATCTGTGAAGGAGCAGCGGGTGCCGGCTGACACTGCACACCCAGCGCCCAGCCCAGCAGCATCCTAACTCTTGTTTAGTCAGCCTGAGCCTGGCTTGCAAGTTTGGGTTCCTGGGTAACAACTTCAGAGCTGCTGCTGGTCCCTCCCTGAAATACAGCAGAGAAACACACAGGAAGGCATATATTTGAGCCCCTCAAGAAGGATGAGTTGCTGACTGCAAGAAGTACATTCTCCATTCATCTCTGCATCCCTTTTGATACTTGTTGCCATTTACTTAGGTTGGTCAAAACAAGGAAACTAGGATCTAAAACTATCACAGGCTTTGTATATAATAAGCGAGCGCAACAAGAACGCTATTTCTTTTAACCAGTTTTACTGTCTGCATTCACCATTAGACTTACTTGCCATATTTGGGTCCCATCTCTCAAAGGGGTAAGTCTGGTGTGCAAATAGACACCAAAACATGTGAACCAAACACATCGTCCCTCTCACTGCAGCGTTCAGCAGTCACCCTGCCACCAGCACCCTTGCAGAGCCAGACTGATTAGATCTTCATCTAGTCCTCAGCACATTACTGGCACTTCATAAATAACGCCAGCCCTTCCTTCAGATGATGGGCTGTGTGTTTTTCTTCCTCAGTTTCACTGATGTAAATCTGCCACGTGTGCACGAGGCCACGGCACGGTGATGAACGACCCTGAATAAGAACCCACTTAGCCAATTTTCACTGTACAGACTTTCATTGTGCGGATGAGGGTTAACACACAGGGCTCTGTTCAAACAAAATGAGGTAAACAGAAGTTCAACGCTTTTCCTTCCTTCCACAAAAAAAAAAGAAAAGAAAAGAAAACCATTTTCTGAAGGCCAAGCATGGAGGAAGGAAAGAAATGTCAATTAAAAACCTAAAATTTCTCATCCTATATTGGTGCTTAGATCAGATCTGCAGATGGACATAAGCACAAACCGTATCAAGAGGGGGGTTTGTAAGCACCACAGAGAAGGCAGCAATAGATGGCACCATGCACACCACAGAAGGCAAATCAAGCTGTCCAAGGCCCTAAAAATGCTCCCAAAAGACTGAAACAGGTAGCAATTTCAAATCCTACGTGTTCTACTTTCCACATGAGGTAGAGAGGAGCCTGTCATTCTGCAAGAATGGCCATATAGCAGAAGAAAGCATGGACTGCTGAAGGTTGTACTTGGCCCTACAATGACATAGCCATTTACTATTTTCAACTATTTAAACCAGTTCTCTAGCAAGACAAAACTATTGCAGGAAACACATCACGCCTGCTAGCAGAGGAAGGCAGAGCAGGGATAAGACTTCATCACTGACACCTACGCTTTTAACTGAAAAATCACCAGCCAGAGAAACACTGCATAAAACGATTAAAAAATAAATAAAGGAGTAAAACTTCGCGAGGGTGAGAGATCGAATTCGTGCTGTAGGAGAGGCCGCTAGAGGGAGCAGGCTGACAGGGAGGCACCCGCAGCATCCCCCGCAGCATCCCCCGCAGCATCCCCCGCAGCATCCCCCGCAGCATCCCCCGCAGCATCCCCCGCAGCATCCCCCGCAGCATCCCATTAAAAAGGTGAACGACTCAGTGAACAAAGATCTTTCCCTCTTTTGGGGACCCAAAGCTTAAGATACTTGAGTCACACAGATTTTTTCCTTTTTTTCCCCTTCCCTTGAAGTTTCTGATTAAACAGTGATTTTTCATGCATCTTCAATACAAAACCAATCCTTCATCTGCAACGGCGGCAGCAAATGGAAGAGGATGTGAAACCAGCCCAAACAAAACGCCAGGCATTTCATACAGAACCTGTGAAAATTCCTCCCTTAGTTCTCACAGAAGTCAAACTTTTCTGGTTCCCTGGCTCCACAAAGTTGGAGGCTCCCATCTCCCCAGCAGCATCCTTGACACCACCAGGGCCTGGGGGTGCAAGATTCCCCTTTGTCCTGTAACGCACCTGGCGCAGGAAGGTGTGGCCCTTCAGTCATACACAAACACTAATATAAAGAAATAATGGTGAACAATAGTTTCCCCACAAGATCCATTTCAAACAGTCTGTATCCAAAAGTAATTATAATTCAGGGGGTAAAAAAAAAAAAATCTATTAAAAACTGGTTCTGTGGTACTAAACTTGACTCAAACCAGCACCTTAAAAACAAACAAAAAATTCTAAGCACTGTAGATTAGTTGGCTTTTCATCAACCAAGTCTTGATTGAAAATCAACTGCAGATGTGAACAGAAAAAAAGCAGCAATTTCAGCTCACACAGCAGCTGCTTGTTGTTGGCATGCTCCAGGAAAATATCAGTGCAAACTGGTACCATCTGGACCTGCTGTAGCCTTCGTGGCAATTACATGGCCAGAGTGTTCTTGCTGTCCACATTAAGATAAACAAAGAGAAAGGCAGGACTAAGGCAATCAAAAGGAAAAAAGGATTAAAATGGAAAGCTTAGTTTTGTTACCATTAAGGGGCACGTGTGAAAATTGGCTTATGCTTTCACTCCTAGCACTAAGAAATTCATTCCCTCTCTTGTTCCTGACAGTGCCTGGATGGGAAGAGTCCTCCTGCCCAGGGCAAACGGAGGCTCTATCACACCAAATTGTAGCCACCAGCCAGAGGACAGCAATGGGCTGGAAAAAAAGGAAGACCAGAATGCTAAACAGCATTAAACTCCTTTAAAAAATAAATGAAGAAGAAAGAGACAGTGTGATGATAGAAGATGTTTTGTGCTGTATTGGCAGAGGAGCAGAATTGATAATGTGATGACTCAGTTCCCTCTGTAACATTAAAAATCCCCAACAAGCATCCCCCAAAGCAGCCTCTGTTTGGGGTCCCTGACTATAGCATCAGCAATACTTTCCTTGGGACAAGGATCTGTCTTCTCTCAAACTTAACTCGTCTTTCGGGGGAAGAGAAAGCTGCCACTGCACAATTCCAAATTATTTTAGGGGTGAAGGGGCTGCTTGAGTAATTAGTTGTCTTCAGAGCAAGAGAGAACATTTTGTCTCAAAATAAGTTTCATGTGAATCATTCTATTTATTGCACAAATTTCAGCCTATTCTAACTTGCCATACTCAGAAATACTAAAAGAATTAAACTTGTAAAATTAAGAATCACATTCATCTCCACATGCAGAATTGAACTTTGCAGGATTCTTTTGGTTATTTTAAGTTCATGCCACTGGATACACTCCCCTGCACTCTCAAACACTCACTCCCTTGTGTGGGATGCTTACAGTGGCTATCACACAAATGACACATTGTCTGTTGGCAAAAAGATGTGCAAAATGAGACTTGACTCAGAGATCTGCTCACCAGAAACAGCAAAAATTCCCCTCAAAATTTCCTACAGAAGTGGAGCCAGAAGGTATCTTTCTTAATTAATTTTCTCTGGAGAGCGAAAATGTGGAATATCTCTGCACTAATGTCTAGCAGTGTTGTTTTTAAAAGAAAATAGTTACATTTTTAATAATAGATAGCTCCAGAAACATTAGGTTTTTTCACTCTGTCCCATGTATCTTGAACAAAATAATCTTGAACATACGGTCCATTAACAGCATTACCATATCCCAAAAGCTGGGTGATCTCCTGAGCTTGATGGCTCTTGACCCTGAAACCTACAGATTGAATATAATTTCAATGGCAGTAACTTTAGCAAAGTCTTCCAGTTACTCTGGAGCTGGATTTTCAGCCTTTCTCCTGTTACCAGAAAGGATGTTAACACATGTACTAAACCAAAACTTTTCAGTTCCTTTGCTGTGGAGTTCTGTTCTGCACTGGAACAAGCCTGAGCCAGAAATCACTTGCCAGCCCCTCTGTTATGCTGGGGCCTCCACCCAAAGAGATTTAGGTCTTTTTCTGCAATATCTGCCAGTTCTTACCGGTTTTCTTTTAGTCTCCAAGTATCCATCGAGCTCTACGGCTCCACCATTGATCTCCCAGATGTGAAAGTGTTCATCCCAATGGAAGCACCTGCAGTATTCCTGATACCAAGGTCACTGTGAGGGAACGTGCTTGGGAATTTGGATCAGGGGGATGCTGTTTCAGCATTAGGGTTTATCAGTCGTAACCTCCTGGGCTACATTCCAACCTCCCAGAGAGAGATGCAATGTGCACATTGCTCCCTTTGTCATTCTCTAGGGGAATTCATGACATCTGCAATGAATTATAGTCCTTTCAAAGAAATGTTGTCTATGTTAAATAGAAGTATTTAATTAGCACTTCATTTAGAGCATGTGGTACAGCTCATAGTTCCATTTTGGGTCAGAGATGATTTTCAAGGGTGGGTGGAAAACAGAAGAAAATGCCAGGATAACAATGTAGTTTGCAACAACCACTCACCACTTATTTCTGTTTTCACATTATTGCAGACTTTGCAGAGAAGCTGCCATAGTTTGCAGTTCCAGTGAACTGAAAACCCTGAAAGAAAACACACAAAAAAGTCATGGGAATGACTTTTACAATAGCCATGTGTCACCTTGATCCTGTTTGTCACCTGTGGCTGCTCTACAGATGTAAGGTCCTTTAGGAGAGAGATTGTTCCTGGGGTTCCAGGTCTAAGCTGCTTCCCCATGTGTCCTCACTGCCCAGACATGCAGCGGGGCAGCGTGCCCAAGTCCTGCCTTGCCCAGGGGAAGCCCTGATGATTCAGACACCCTCTGAGTCATAAGCAACCCCTAAGAGAGGCTAATGTGTTACTGGCTAAAGCTAGCAACACGTTGTAAAGCCTGGGCTGCAGATGGTGCACGTAGGGGTGGTGTCCCCCCTGCTTCCAATCCACCAGGTAGCTCATTCACCCAGGTTCATTACTCCCCTCCAGAATACCCAGAGCCTGAACCTCACACGCACGACCTGGTTTTAATTATTTTTTTTAAAAAAAAAACAAACCTCTCTGGTATCATTTAACAGAATTTGCCCCTAATTTTATCAGTCCCTGTGAGAGCTGGGAGTTTCAAGTGTCTGCATTAGCCTAAATATTCCTCTTTGGAAGGAGAGCCAAAGCCTCAAGTGTGAGCTCCTTGCCAAGATCAAGAGCAAGTCAAAAGACATCTTAGAAACAGACAAGAGCAAAATCATCACGCTAGAACCACTGGAGCAATCCAGCTCTGTATTTCACACTTCTCAAGCTGAAATCTTGATCTGGCCAGCCTCAGATTTTTGCATCTGCTTGAACATCCAGAACCACCTACCTATTACCTTCCCTAGTGCCTACAAAAAAACCCAACCAAACAAAAGAAAACTTGGTAGATGTAGCAAATATATTGTAATATTATCAGTAAAAAAATCAGATCCTTTAACCATTAGAGCAAACAGACAAGATCAAGCAGCTATAGTTTTGTGTGGTTTTATACATATATGCACAAACATCTACCTGCTCATATACAGAGAGATATATGGAAATACAACTATTTATAGAGACCTATGAGAAAAACTCTTCCTTGTCTGCATACATGCAACTGCTATTGAAGTCAACGTGACGTCGTGGTGAACACACACTAAAAATCATTGATTGTGATTTGCACCATTTCAACAATTTTCTGCACTGTTGCAAGTAACACAATTTATTTTTCACATTTAATTCTCTTAGCATGTTTCCTTCAAGTATCAAACTCTACAAGAATATAACTATTATCCAGCTGTTGCTGGGGAGAGGAGAGCAAATGACACAATTCACGGAGAAGTGGAGTGGCTGTTATTTTGATGATGAGAGAGACACACACAAAATTTAAGTGTTAATGCTAGATAGAAGGTAACACATCTCTGTAACAGGCTCCTGATTTCAAAAATATAGCTAACAGAATACTCAGGCTGCTGCAAAATCTACATTTCAGGCTATAAAACAACCTTCTGAGACTCCTATTTTATACTCTGGCCCTCACTGCCAAACAGCCTATAACTGTCTCCATCCTGCATGTACCTAGCATGTACTTGTGAAACTCTAGAGTTGCATTTGTAAAGCAGACACTCTGTAGCCTTCCTTTTTGCATTCACTGATGCTTATCTATACATAGATAGATTATTTCTTTGGCAGAAGTTCTGAAGATGCTATTATTATGGGCACAAACTTGGATTTCCTTTGCAAATAGAGTCTATAATGTTTCATGAGGCAGAACTTCTAGTATCGTATCTAACACTGGGAAGCTCTGTTCTCTGCAGTGATCCTTGAGTTCATGCCTCTCTGAAAGCTGTTGTATTAAGGAGCTGCTCTGTGTCTCATAGGATTATATATCATAGCAGCATGTAATTTAGTGACTCTGCTCCAGCAAATTATAAAGCCCATGTCAGACTCCAGTCACTCACGATGCAGCAAACAATAAATGCTACCAGGACAGATCTCCTGAGCTCCCTTAGCAAATTAAAAGGTTGGTTGCAGTTCAACATAATGTAAATGCAAAAGATGTTTGTCCCAATATTTGCAATTACTGTGACTATGTGTCCTGTCACAGTTAAAGCACTTGGCAAAGGCTGAATATGCTTTTTAGAATTACATAATTTGAGTTATACACACACGCTCCTGGGAAAAGCTCCAGCTCCTGGCTCCAGGCTGCTCTTGCAGAAGTCCACAACTGAGTATGAATGCTAGCAGATGCAAAATCAACACTTCAGTGCTGAGCATCTCTGTAGCTGCTTCCTTGCAACTGGCAGGACAAGGAGGAGTTGAGTGTTGGGGAGAAGTAGCACATGGAACTCTATTCTAGGGCAAGACAAGGATGAGGAAAATGAATATAAGGGCAAGGGGGTCTCATGAGGAAGAAACTTTGATTTATATTCTCTGAAGCAACAGTTAGGACATAATGAGGAGAGAGGAAAGACATCTTAAGCTGTGATTCTGCTGTCTCTCCTTCTCCTCTCTATATATTCCCTGGAAGATTTCTTTGTGGTACAAACTGCTTCATGTGTATCTTGTTTATTTTTGGCCTGGACAGCTTCCTTTGGAGCCAGTCCAGCCCCTGTTGGGAACATAAAATAAATCTGGATTAACTTGAAACTCACTTTTGGAACAGGCAGGGGTGTCCTTGTCAACATTTTTACATGTCAGATTAGGAATGCTCCATTAGGTTTAATGGAGCTGGCCTGTGGTTTAATCCAAGAGACTCCATAATCTTCCATTGTCACTTAAGCTTCAAAACTTCCACTCTTGAGAATCACAGAATTTTTTCCCCCTATTTTTTTTAAGGTAGTGGCTTCCTTGTTAAATTGTTTTGTTGTTCGATTTTCTAGTAAATCTATTCAATTGTATCCACCAGCGATGCTCCATCTATTCCACCAGAAGGAAGTGTTTTTATCAATCTGAAAATGATACAATTTTAATTATATACAAAGTTTACAAATGCATCGAAGAATGGTGGGAAACTAAGGAATGAAATATTAATGAAGGATATCTGAAAATCACTGCAGTACAGAGTGAAATCAGAACTATTTCTTCTAACATATACCTCTCATGCTATTGGCAGTCACCCCAAACATGCTGTAACATCCACTTTTGAAAAGTGGACGTAATATTTATTCTCTGAACTTGTAGAAGACTAAACTCATTCATTCCTAAAGGAGATGAACAGGATGGTAAAAACTGTCTTCTACATTAGTAAATTGTAAGGTTCTCTGAAGTATCACTTTATGACAGACAAAATTTTCTAAATACTGAATCAATCAGAAAGTTTTCTTGTATTTTGGAAAGGATGGATAACTGAATTTAGTGTGCTGGGCTGCCACTCAGGACATCTTATGATTTATATCCCATCTCTGGCATCTACAGCATCTGGCACCCATGCATCTATTATAACATTTTCAATGAGTAACTATTTTCCATTTCCATTTCTCAGTCCACAGAACAGCTATAATGATCCATCTGCACACTCCTATTTTGTCTATCTGGTCTAGTTAGGTGAAAAATTCATCACATCAGCGCCTGTCCTGCCACAGACACTAACCAGCCAGTTCTGACCAGCTCAGTGGGAACTGGTAAGCTCAGGACTGGCTGTCAACGTGATCTGTCCAATGTAACATGCTTTTCAGAGATTACTCAACCCTCTTGGAGGAAGCATCTTGCTCCACTTTGAGACTCTATATACCAAGCTTCGTCTTGCAAAGGACTTGAAATTGTGCTTTTTCTGTTTTCAAATTGCAGATAAGTTCCCATGACAGTCAATTTTCAGTCCAAGTTATGTGACATTTATAAATACTGAGTTCTAGGTTGTCTGACCTAATTTTCATTCATAAAAAGTAGTCTCAGAGTTCCAGGGCTGCTGAACATGTACTGCCCAGCCAATGATCTGCAAGGCAGAAATTTTTGTTTCCCTTTTGAATGTACATAAGTACTTACTGGAAATAAAATCCAATCCAAAGAAACCTGCATGCTGACACAGAGACTTTTATATCCTGGCTAACCACAGACACACTACTTGGTAATTCAGCATGATAGATAACGTGACCTCAATGTGAGCTGTTCCCCAAACTCAATACCAATGTTAAAAAAAAAAAAAGAGTAATCCCTGTGGAACAACAGACTACAGAAGATATTTATGTCTTTGTTTCACACCTTCTTGAGCCTGTTACTTATACATATATAAATTCACAAAAACCACACACCAAAAAAAACCAATACAAATATACATTTCAAATTACATTCTCATACAATGGGCTCTCCAACAGACTAGCGTTGAGCTGATGGTATTAATTTAGTCCTGACTGGTCATTTGGATAGTAAAATTATGTTTTGGTCTTACGTATCACTGCAACACAAGTAAAGCAAATACTATGCCTGTGTGCTAGCAAAGCAAAATTTAGATAGTAACTAGAAGGAGATTAAAAAAAAAAAGGACATACTTTCCCTACCATACAAAGCTCTATAGACAACTTAGAATTTGTGAATTAAACACCTTACTAAGGGCTGCAAGATTGCTGATCAACTGCTTTTGGTATTGCCAAGGAGTCCAGAGCAAAAGGTATAAAATTAAAAGTGAAATGCAAAAGGTGTTCTTAAATCTACCAGCTCAAATACACAAATTCCAAAGTTACTGGTAAGATAAGAAATAAGGGGAGGTTATTAGGAAACCATTATTCTTAACTTCACTCTTAAGAAATCCATTTCCTAAAAATACACGTACCAGAAAACGACTTGGAGATTAGCTACGGCAAGGAAACAAATTGTTACAGAGACTCTAAAACCCACAAAGCTGCAGTTTTTCAGGGCTGTTTTCAGAGCAGGCACATCTACTGCATCTGCAGGGCACTGCACACAGGTCTGCAGGGCAGGTGCAGCCTTCAGCAGGCTGAATGCCCTTTTTTCTTGGTTCAGCACTTGAATGACGCTGAGAAAGCTCAGCACATTCAGGAAACGATCCGTAACCCTCAGAGCTGGAACAAATAAAGCTGTCATACATTTTTAATATTTCTCGGCTATTTAGAATGTGAATACTCATCATTCTTCCAAACCAGAGCCTAATTAGATTCATAAATTATTATTGCTTAAATGTAGAGCAGAAAAAAAAGCATATATTTCTGAAGCTCATTTCACCCAGAAGCCCTCGTTATCTTAAGCACAATAACGGGATAGCAAGCATGCATAGCTTTAGGTTTTGTAAAGCATTAACAGGAAAATACAAAGATGAACTCTGCAGGTCCTGCCATCCTCAGGCACCTCCGTGGGGTGGGGAGGGATCTGCCCTGCAAGGGTGGTCTGTACAAGCTCTTCTCTGCTCAGAGGAAGGAAAGAGCACATCTCCCATTTTAGCCTCTCGCACCACTAAAGGCTGCTGCTTTCTATTTCCAGTGGTGATTAAAGAACTCTACAAGGTGCTTCTTAAAAACACTAAAATCTGCCAAGAATCTGAAAAGCTCTTAATCTGGATGGCAGGGGATTATTAACACAAGAAATCTACAGGTCTCCATGGTGAGCTGCAAACCCCACTGATGGAGCCCTCGAGGGCCCTTCACTCCGCATGGAGCGCGTGTTTAAATCAGGTTGAGAGCCTAAAGGCAGCAGGCTGCAGTTGCCTTCTCTGTAATATATTTGTTTATCAGAGAGAAGGATAAATAGTTGGGTACATTGTGGCTATAGCTGCACCTCCTGAGAAGCCCCCAGTGTAGCTAAGGACACGCATGATGCATGTGGGCTAAGCGCATCATACCGATTTGGGGCTACTTCCAGCTCCAAAAGCTGCAATTTTTTTCTGTTTCGTAAATGACCAGGACAGCTCAGTTTCCTGGTGACACTGCCCTGCAAAGGGACCTCAGCTCCAGCAAGTCAGTGAAAGGCAAAATGATACTGATGGTACCACAGTAGGAAATGGAACCCTGCAGAACATTGCCGAGGACAGGACACAAAAATAGAGCAACCCGTGTTCTCATCAGATACAAGAACTGACACAAGTGCTATGACTTCTTCTGTTCTTGCCCTACAATACATCAACTCAATTTCCATCCCATTTTCAGGTCTTTTTCAATAGATCTATTCAATGCAGGGAAAATGACAGGGTTTAGTGCCACAGACTATTAATTAAAAGTGAACAGTTCTACTGGATGTGTCAAAATATTGGGCCAAATATATCTCATTTTAAAGATTATTATTAATACTAATAACAGAGATGCAGCAAATTTGAAAATCGTAACGTAAGTCTTCCTCAATAGACAAATCTACTTTAGAAATCAAAAAAGTGTTGTTTATATTTGGATATTCATGATACAAAAGACTTCCTACTTTAGCTTCTTTATAGTATAAAAATAGCACCAGTTACAACTAAAATCTAAATCTGTTCTATTATATTTGTTTTAACAACAGTTCTAATTTCAGGCTGCCTTTTTCCTGAGCTATATTTCTCTATATTTCCTTTTGAGAGTTGTCCAAGATCACAGCCTTGAATCCCAAACTTCTACTGTTTTGTTGTAGATCCAGTAAGATCAAATTATTTCCTGGAATTTAAGTCTCTCTACAATAGATGAAATACAGATTTAAGAAAAGCAGCAGATCATTTAACATGTGTGTTTTTTAAAAAAATAAACACATTTAAAAAGTAAATCTGAAACAACAATTTATATTGAGGAATAAATTTAACATCGGCTATTTTATATAGATTATTTATACACTTCTCGCAAAACATATTTTTGCTGGTGATGTAAATAAAGTTAAGTAAGTGAATCAAAGGAAGTTATTCTCCCAGAAGCCAGACAGTTAAGTGGATAAATTAACTCTGCTTTGGTGGTAATTGTTTCTTCTGTAGGAACACAGAGAAAAGAAAATGTGGTGTATTTTAACTTGAGTATATCTGTGTTCAGTGATTAAGTCATTCAACACTGAGAAACCAACTAGGAATTGAAGGAGCAAGAAAGTTTCTTTTCTTCTTCCCATTAATACACAAATAATGAGGTGTGAGAGGCTGAGTCCTGCTAGATCCAAAACTCTGTCAGACATTTTGACAAGAAAGTGATTCCATTTATGGACTTCGAGAAAACCTTCCCTTTCTTCATAAATTAATTAATTTTTAATGGTGAAACATACTAGGGTAAACTTATTGCCTTTCTTTTTAATGCACCTGAAGTGTTTAAAGACAACTTTAAACTCATAATTTAAAGCTGCTGCTTTTGTGACTTTTAAATTAAATTTCAGGTTTTATTCAAAAGCAGTTTCACAACAAATAGAAGTTAAATTAACCATCTTGTATATAATGGATGCTTTTCACTATTTCTAATGTAATAAAAAAAGAGAACCTGATAATCTGAATGAATGTCCACTGAGTTACAGAATATTTAAATATTTATCTAAAAGGACTTCTCTCACAGAACAAAATAAATCTAACATGGAAAAATAAACATCTACTAAGAAAGCATTTTAAAAGTGCAAATGCTAAACAGCTTTAACTCAGTTCTTTAAATCTAATGTTTCTGACTGCTGATATAGCTAATGACTTTTAGTTATAATTTACATAGCTTAAATCAGTTCCCCAATAATATTTCCCTTTACCCTGTGAGCAAACAGCATCTGTTGAAGAGGCTGATGAAGCACACCAGAACTGGCAAGGCTCTGCGCTGTGGTAGAACGAGAAACTAACTGGAATTTCACAACTTATTTACGTTTCTTTAGTTACAAAGGAAGTGGAGAAAGCAGTGTAGAAAATGTCATTTTCCTTCATAGCCACAAGAGGGGAGCCTTTTCCTTCTGTAGCCTGGGAAAAGACAGTTAATAAATTCTTTGCCACATGGAAACCATTGCAAGAGGGAAAGTCAGCTCCTTTGATTTAGCAGAAAAGTTTGGCATAATTTTCAAAGTCAATATATACATGCATACAGTCAATTAAGAAGAAACCAGCCAACTTATAACCACACTAATAATTCATACATGCAAGCTGAATACTCATTGTTCCAGGGCTCTTACATGAAAAATTAGTTTATACGGAAGTCTGCAGTGTTTTTCCTCCCTCGTGTGAGAGCATGTGTAAAATGTACTGTTATTCAGCACATTATGGTCACTGGGGGAATCCACAGGCTTCTGCTGAAAGGCCAAATAATTTTAACTTAAATCTTCAGTGACAAAGGGTGGGTTTGCTGTAGACTTAGAGCTCATTAATTGTAGGTTCAAGCGTGAAGCCTGCTATTAAATCTCAGCAGTTTATTGTACATGTTCTTCTGCTCTTACCTGAGAAGGTTAATTATTTGGTGAATGGGAATTACACTTACTTACAGGAACAAGAATGCACTTTTCTCTTGTGGAGAAAATCAAATTAAGCTCTCATTGAACAGGGTCCCACAAGGCAGAGGCAGCAGGTAGGTGCTGGCAGGTACTGCCCTGCCACTCAGCTGAGAGCTGCTGCCAGTCCTTGGCAGGCACTTGAAGCTCTACATCATCCTCAAGAGCTGGGTCAAGGGTGCAGCTATCTGCATCCCACTGTGTGTGCACCTTTCTGTCTTTTGTGAAGCCAGGCAGAGGTTAATGTGCCAGAGGGACCCCTAACTTCTCAAAAGGCCCAGTGAGGCTCCAGGCTTCAGG
This sequence comes from Phaenicophaeus curvirostris, assembly GCF_032191515.1. Lineage (NCBI taxonomy): Eukaryota > Metazoa > Chordata > Aves > Cuculiformes > Cuculidae > Phaenicophaeus > Phaenicophaeus curvirostris. Next base: position 1,777,152 of record NC_091409.1, on the reverse strand, counting down.
CACAAATTTGTTGCCTCTGGTTGTGTCAGGGTTGAATTTGGCCTGCAGTGTTTTCATTCTAGCTGTCACCATAATGGGATCATTTGCTTGCCGTTCAAGGGCTCCAGTATAAGTATCTGGATATTATATCCCTTTATTCTACTCACAATTCAACCTCTTGATTTTAAGGACAGCTTTTCTCTTTGATCCCACTTCCCCTCTCCCTCCCAAAGCTGTGGAGTCAGAGAGCAGTTATGTTACCATTACATTTAGTAAGCTCAGTAAAAAATCTGCAAACATATAGTACCAGAAGAGATACAATGGGATTTTCATCTATAGCTCTGCCTTTGTACGAGGCTGTTATCTATAGAGCACTGAGTACCGATCTAGCACAAATAGATGTCTCCGAAACAGCCTGAATCAAGCTGTAGTAGGTTTCAGGTGATACTGCCTCCATCATGACTATCTGTTCAAAGCCCATTACCTTTTAATATACACTAGTGGCTGCTAGAAAGAGGATAAGGCACAGCTGGTGAAATATCTGCAACCTAAAGTTTTCACCGACTGAAATTTCAAGAGGATAAGTTATCTGAAGTAGTTTAAGCAGCATTTAGGAAGCCAGCTCCTAGCAAAAGATGACTCAGCAGCTGCTTTGATGGCTTTCCAGATTCTCTTTGTGAATCCCTTTGTCCTCTTACCACAACATCATTTCTAGGCAGCAAATGTGTGTGGGGCATTGTCCTGGCTGTGCACGGCACAGGTACTGTAACCCTTTGTGCTGCATAAACCATAAGCTTGCGGATGAAGAAAGAAGCCTTGGTTGCTGAGTTGTCAGCATTCATGGACCAAGGAAGGACTATTTTTTGTTATCAATGTACACTGTTTTTAGAGAAGAATTATAGAATGATTTGGAAGAGAATTTAAAGATGACCCAGTTCTATTCCCTCTGGGACACCTTCCACTGAATCAGGTTGCTCAAAGCCCCATCCAACCTCGCCTTGAACACTTCCAGGGATGAAGCATCCACAGCTTCTCTGGGCAACCTGTTCCAAGGAACTGCGTATATCAAAAAATCTTCACTTGAAATAGGTCCATAGAAACGAAAAATAATTGACATTGTGTTCACTATTTATCACCAGAAAGGGATGAGGTTTTAAAGCAGTATTGTTGTTCTTCACTGCTATCAATTCTGACCTTCCCATATAACTCCATCAGCAGTGTCTGATTCAGAGTTTTATTTCTCTTTTTTTAAATAAAGGGAAAGAAGTAATGACTTTCAACAAAGACATCTTTCTCAGGATTCTGAGTTAAAGTAGCACTGAGAAAAACCAAAGAGCTTCAAATAGTACGAAAAAAAATATAATCCTTACCATGTAACAACCTTTATCTATGCAGTATTTCTTGCTTCATCATCCTACTAATTCTCCAGTCATCTAGGTAGAAAGGACCTGATAAAAAAAGAACATAAAGAGGAGAAATTCAACAAGTTAAAATGTTTGAGAATTCTTTAAACAAGTATCATACGATAGTAATGAAATTAAAAAATAAAGTTCATGTGCTTTCACCCCTGTGGAGTCCACCCCACTAAGAGAAATATACTTGATGGGAATGACTGAACCTCCTTGCTCCTGGTTTTATAAATCACATTTTTTAATTTACAAGGGTACCCACTATCTCCTCTGACCTTACTTATAACTGAGGAGTGATTCAGCACCAGCCAAACTCAAATGGAAAGAACAATTTTGAATATAAATGTTTTGGTCACACATTGATTTACTTCTGAGAACCAGCTCCCCTTTCAGAGGCATGAGAGTGCTTTATTTAGATGTGTAATTTCATTTAACTTCAATTACAGAAGCCTTGCCCCTAAGATTTCTCCCACCTCACGATGCTGCACATTGACAACATCCAGATCTCAGTTGCTCTCCTGCAGCAACTCTCTCCCCCCATGACGATGCTTCTGAGCATCATGCTTAATGAGTTACTTGGGTGAAAACAAGTTCAAGCCATTGCCTAGCCAGAGGAGGTTAATCTGCTGTTAGTTATCAATCCTTCTGCATAATTAGCGACTGTCTCTTGATGATCTAAATAGTATTGTTAATTACACTGATATTAATACTGACACAAACATTACAAGGTTTCATTATAGATACAAACTGAGTTTGCTGTAGGATCACAAACCATTAACAGAGGGATTTGTGCACCAGCCTTCTCTGCTTCTCTGACCAGGACTCAGACATGGACACAGAAATACACGCTACTGTGGTTTTTTTTTAGTTTTCAGTCCATCATCACTTTCTTTCAGTGGAAAAAAAGGCTCTGGGCTGATCGATACTGAGATGCGATGCCCCAGCATTACTGTAAGAGACTACTTGTCTCTGTTTTGAAATTGAGAGGGAAGGTTGGACTCAACACAAACTGTGAGACATTAGGAAACACCAGGGTGCCAAACACCCAGTAGCTGTTCCCATGCACTGCTACTGTTCTGTCTAAAGATTCTATTTAATTTGCCCTCAAGACACTTGTTGGTCCTATTCATTTGAGCAAACAGGCCAGGAACTGGTGTGGCAGAATCTTCCTAATCCAACTCCTTCCCTTTGTCCATTTTCTTATATTGCAATTCCCCTAAGAAGTTAGAAAGACACTGGGAAATTGTGTGCACGTCTTTCCTACTCAAGCAATGCAATCTCAGGGCTTCAGCCCGCACCTAAAGCAAAGCTGCTTCTCGCTCCTCTTTGGTCACCTCAACAAAAAACCTCCCATTAAGATTACTGGTTTCTCACATTCACTGTCAGGTCAGAAATTCCAGCTTCTAACAATATTTCACTGTATTTACCAGTTTCTGCCTGCGGCTCTAACTGGAACCAGGCACAAAGTAAACAAACTCTTTGCAGAGATTGGTGGAGCTGGAAAAACTGCCCACCCTCAGAGGGAAACAAAGGAAATCTCATTAATATCCGCGTCTGCAGGGAGGCTGGGGTTCTGTTTCTTTGGATTTAGTCATTAATCTGTTTATATTACTTTCATTAATATTGTCATCCATGCTTCTGCTACTTTATACTTTACCAAATTAAGTAATGCTAAGGTTTAAATTGTAGCTGCCTAAATATCTTACTAGGATTAAAGGTGAAGAAAAGATTCTAGAAATAAAGTTTTATGAAAGAACCATTTCTGAAAGAACTGGTCAAGCAACATTCTTAGATGTCAGAAATAAGCTGAACTTCAAAAAGGACTGTGATCCCCAGAATTTCTCATTTGTGAGGCAGACTAGGAAAAAAAAAAAAAAACAAGGAAAAACCAGCAAAGTTATTTTTATGCTTAAAAAACTTTTAAATAATATCTGTGCTTGGACAGTATTTTATCTAGGAAAATAAAAGCACAAAGGATCCCAGAACTGGTATGAAATCCATGGATTGCTTTGCCTTCTGCCTAGAAATAACAGGCCCCCAAAGCTAAACCCCTGGGGCCCCGCATGGCTGAGCAGGCTGGAAATTGCAGATGGAGATTCCAGCCCCAGGTTGCTGCTGGTTGGCAGCCAGGATGGGATTAATCAGAGGCTATCACCAGCCCTTCGCTGCTCAGTGACTCGGGGGTTGGTATAAGCACAGACATTTGAATTCATGTAGCTCATAAAATAAAATCGTGCCTTTAATTATCCTTTTCCAAGCATGCATTCTGTCATAGGCTGTTAGGAGGTTGTAGATCTCAATGCAACAAACAGTAAGGGAACAAATATTTTGGGGCTTTTGAAACCTCATAAAAACAAGGAGGTTTAACCATACCTAATATCAAAATCTCAACCTTCAGAGACCAAAAGCTGAGAAATGGGTGGTTAGATAAGGATAAACCCCTATACTGGACTTAAAACCCCGTTGTGCCTTGGAAGAATCAAATTAGAATTTGTGAGGCCATCCTACTGGAAAGAAATAACCAAACATTTGAACTATTAATTGAACATTGTAACTGTGAGCTGCTCAAAGGGGCAGGGGAATGAAGAATGAAACAAAAAATGACAGGGGTAATGATAAATGCATAAATTGGCATAATTGTAACTATTTCCATTCTTTTTATATTTTTTAATTAACGTGGTCTTCCTGAAAAAAACCCAAATCAATAGCCTCAGAGAGCACTGCAGACATACAGTGGATTTCAGGCCATGGCAAAGTGTATGGTGTCAGTCTGTGTGAGCATCAGAGGAAAGGGGCAGAGGGGATCATCCCCGTGAAGGCTCTGCGGGAACACCTGCATCCCGCCCTGCCCTCCCGTCCCCACGCTCCCCTCAGACAGTGAAACTGCTGCATGAAAAAACACTGTCATCACCTTTTTCACCCCAGGATTGTGCTGCACAGCTGCCATCTGACATTCTCTGACTAACTGGAAAATCACCATCCACAGAAATTAGCTTTTGTCTTTTCTTGCTGCCTTTTCCAGAGTTCACATGAAGGCAAGTATACCTCTGATGAAAGGGCTATGGCTTTATTTTAGCTCACCAAGAAAGCAGGGAAGCAGCAAAGACACGCACAGCAGGCTGCAGGTCCTCTCCCATCCTGCATATGTAACGCACAGCAGTGATACAGGGCACTGACAGCATTAAAGAGATTATCTATACTAACAACCCAGAACAGTCCGGTAGGAAAGAAGTGGGGAAAGACTTCAAACGCAATAGGGAAATAAAACAAGTGATTGAAAAATCTCCCAGTAACACATGAATTTTAGCAATCAGTTATCTACTCAGGTAAAATTAATACCGTAAGAGTCATTCTTTGCTTATAGTACACTAATTTCATGCTATGGATCTCATCCAGAGGCTCTCAAGCAACGCTCTTGAAGTTAAGAGGAGATGCGATAATTATCTACAAAGAGAGAAATTAGACCTTTCATATTAATGCTTTGGTATAAGTAATTACATGGTCTATCTCAGATTGTGTACCAAAATGAGCAACAGTTTTTACTAATAATACATGAGGCAGTACAAATGAACGTGTAGGGCATCTTGAACTGTAAAGCAGCTGAGCTGGATGACAACATTATGGAGTCACAAACTTAGGAATTTAAAAAATACAAAGGAAACAACGATGAGAATTATGATCTTCGCAGCTTTAATTAACACCTCACACCCCAAAATGACACTATAGCCATCTGGAGCCAAATGAGAGGTCTGTAGCATTGCTAGACACAAAGTCCAACTAGATTTGTTTGCTTTTTCCAACTTTTTTGTTCTAAACACAAGGGAAGGCCCTTTGAACTCTCTTAGATTATGTACCCATCCTCAGGCACACGTATCACAAGAAGATGGGAATCCGGCACCCACAGATCTGCTGCTACTTCTAGTGCAGCAGCTTCTCTGGACACAACCCAGAGCACGTGGCGCCCTGGCTGGGCTGAACGCAGCTCCTCCTTAGCAATCCCTCCCAAAGCCTCCAAGACACTTCGTATTCCTAACAGAAGACAGCTGGCAGTCTTTGACTTCAAAACCTCAAACAACCTTGTGTTTGCTACGATTTTACCTCAAGCTAATCAGTTAATTGGAGTTAAGTACTCTGAGATGTTGTTATACATCTCCCTTTCTCCTAATGAAGAGGCTGCCACCACCAGCAGGGCTCTGCACACAGGCCACTAAAAGTTCCCTGCCTCTCCTACGTGCTCAGAATTGTCAGCTAAGGAAATCAAAAGGACTTCATTGAATCCAAAGGGTTTTCAAACCCAGACACTCAAGTACTGCGGAGCCTTTGGATGCACAGGCTAGGGAACAGCAAAACTGTACTACTGCAACAGATCTTAGAGGTTTTACCCTGTTTGGTGCCTCTTGCATGTGAGCTGGAGTTTGGCATGAGTGTGCAGCACAGCAAGTTGCCAAGAATTGTTTCAGTTCAGCAGAACCTTGCGGACCAGGCTTTTACACGGGAAAGGATTTTGAGTCCAAGTGGCTGTTAGCAATAACTGATGGCAAGTGATCACTTTGACATGTAATTATTAATAATAAAAAATAACACCATCTCACTGCTCATATATGAGGCTTTTCATCCTCATAGTTTAACTAACTCCACGCACTAGTCATGATTATTACTAACATTTTCAAGGATTAGGAAAATGTCACTGCTAGGTGAAATAAATTTCCCATCTACTGATCAGCAGCAGAGTAAAAGGCAAAGCTTAAGACTGACATTGCTAAACTATGTGTCTTCCTTCTCAGGTTTTACTCTCTAACCACGATTATCCCTCTGTGTAGACACACTTAATCTCTCTGTCACTGTCTCCCAGGAGCATTTTCCCTCCTCTCCTTCCATTTGCAATTTTCTCCCTCATGCTAATCCACAGTTGAAGCAATCTGTGTGCTTCCAATGGGGGCAGCCAGGTGAGCCCAGACCTGTGCATCAGATGCACAAAGTCAACAGGCTAAAGTTCCCCAGAAGCCCTTCAGTCCAGGGCTCGACAGGGAACGATGGGGACAGGATTGGCAGCAAGAGACGGCAACAAGCACTGGAAACTGTCACCTCTTCCACTGGCGAGACAGGATCCAAGAGAGGATGTGTCTATCTGCCACAGGAGCCTCTGTTCTCAGACCTTCAGTATCCCATTTTATAAATATTTTAAGCAGTGAGACTGTTAGCATACAGTGCACTTAAAGGCATTCAGAAGCTGTCAAGAGATTTCCTTCCCTTCACTGCCTCCTCTCAGACTTGACTGTGATCTATGTCTTGCAGGAGATTTTCAGCCACTTTGATTAAATACTTACACTACCCATCTCTGCACCAGAACAGAGTCCTTGACTAATATTTTGACTGTCAACTTTGCCTTCTATTTTTTTTCTATAAAATTTATTATCTTTTTTCACTGATTTACCTCACATCTTATTTTTAGTTTTCTTTCCCACTGTTATTTTAACAGGAGTATTCATTCAAATGAATGCAATAAATCCTTCTCAAAGGAATATCGTTCCTGTTTAAGAACAGATCAGAACACTGAGCCAAGTTAATTGTCTTAAAAGCTGTCGTTTGGAACACTGGACAAAAGTCTTTTTATTGGGTCAGGTTCTGATGACAGATTTAATGAGACCTGCATGGTATGTGACAGGACAAATCTGGCCTCTAACATTTACAGTCCTGCAATAAATCTTAGCAAATAGTATTTAAACAGCAGTACCAATATGTATGCTGTTACTTACTGTGAAACCTTCAGGTATCCTCAAAGCTTTAACATAGGGTAGTTTTCCCATAAAAAAATATTTTTTAGCCTTGATGATGTGGATAAAACCATAAAGAAAATGCTAAAAATACCTTTCTGTAGAGAAAATTGATGTTATTTATCCCAAGTCATCCTGCGTCCAAAACATTGAAAGCTGATGTCCATGTGTTTTAGAGTTATATAATTTCCATATATATTTGAATTTTATACACAGGCTACATTATATCGCCAATATTAAGCCCTATGATGACAGGGATACAAGATGAATCTATTATAGCAAAGAGGCCAGAAAAGAACCTATCCTGCCTCTATACTAACTCACTCACCAGTAATATCCACTGCAATGTTGCAACAAGCACTCCTGGTGGAGAAAGAGAGAATAATCTGGGGAAGATAAACAATTTCCAAAACATCCTGCTTTACTGGGAAGCAAACCCATTCAAAGCTCATTCTGGGCAACAAATGCAACCTATAAAACAGGGGAATTGCAAATGACCCCACTCACAAAAGCGCCGTTGTGTTTCATTAATGGATGTCAGGAGAGCTCCTCATTTTCCCTCTGACAATCCCCAGAGGAAAAGTCTTCTAGAGGGGCAAAGTCAAGGTTCAGAAAAACTGTTCTTGAGAATGAGAATTGGAGAAATTCATTAAACCTGCGAAAACCTGCTAGCACAGTCTCTGTCAAATGGTTAAAGTAGCACTTCCTTCACTGAATACCTCTTTAAGCATAAAATAACTTAAATCTACACCTCTTATACCACATCAGGCTCACACTGCATTAGTTCATTGATATTAATCCCAAACTCAGAACTAAGACCCTTGATCTGTTATGTAGTTCAAATACTAACCTACATACCAAGTTTTTATCTGGACTCATCCCAAACTAGAAAAACAATATTCTTTCAGTAGCACGCTTAACAATGTGCATTTTCCCTGTCTGATTTTCTCCATTTATCCATGTAACCGTGACTGTTTGTTGTGGGGGAGGGGGTTATCATGAAAAAGTTATAGCTTGCTGTTCATCCTCTTCTAGATTGCCATAACTCATCCTGTGGCTCAATTTTTATTATGGTTCCCCAAGTCCTTGTCAGGAGCTCCTGTTGTGCAGCCTCAGAATACAGTGCAAGAAAAGCAATAGGCAACAGCACAGAGCAGTCAGTACACGCTGTAAGGGCGAAGCTGGTATTGATCGTTCATGCATCAGCAAGGCAAAAATGGCCAACAATTTGTGGTTCAGTGAAAGTATTCAGTCCTTTCACTTTTATTCCCTGCGAGCATCTTCCTTTTCCTTCCTCCACTTCCTCCCACTACCCACTGTTAAGGCTTTCAGAGCCATAAATTCAGTGGCATGTGCTTGAACCCATCACTTATGTGAGGTGATAAACTGGAGCATCATCAGTTGCAGATGAAAAGGTTCACCCACAGAAATGCATGCTGGGATTTGATATTTGACCCTGCTGTGCAGTACTTTACTTAATTTCTACTTTATATTGTACAACTTTATGGGTTGATGAGTGACTTTCTGAAGACAGCCTGAAACAATTCTTTTTTTTTCTCCAATGTGCCTCAGCATAGATAAGAATCTTCAGCTCTGAAAAGTAGACAGGAGCTGGAAATCAGAACCACACAGCTCTATTTTTATGAAAACCAGAAATATGTATGGGCTGATGCTTTAATAGGCTTGTGTGCCATGCCCATCCCAGGGTGGCCAAATTAAAAATTCTCCCATTTGTTATAAATTTCAGCCTCCTGTTTCTTCTGTTGCACACAGGAGCACTTTAACGCGTGCAATCCTTGAATGTCAGTATAATGGAAAGCAGATGAGTCTTTTATGACAGCAATTTTTCACTTGCTTTTCTTGCTAAAACTATACAGTGGGAATAAAAGAAAAAAAGATTTAGACGGTGACAATTGTTGTCTAAATCAGACACCACACTGATTGTCCCTGCTTTAGCCATGTGAGGCACACAAGCCTATTAAAGCATCAGCCTCCTTTCAGACTGCTCTAACGCAAACAGAACTGGTGAATGAGAATTCCTCGCTAGTGTTGCTGAACATTTCTGCTAGTTGAGTTGTGATATGAACTTAATGATGGGGTGCCAATTACCTGCCACAGCACTGCACAGGACACTTGGGATGAGTGACAGTGCCTGACCAGACAGAAACACATGGCAGAGTCTAACTGTGTAAAGGAAAGGCAATTTTTATCCAGTTCCTCCTCCTCCCTTGCTTCCAGAATTCTGTATGTGGCACTTGCACAGCCTGCAGAAGGAGCCAAAGATTTAATGAGCCTTTGGAAGTTAAATAATTTGTAGATATGACTGTTCAGAAGCCTCTGTTTGCAGAGAGCCAAAAAAAGATGTGTCTCTGGATGCCGAGCTGAACCACTATAAACTTATCAAAAAATCTCTTCAGAAATTACAGGAAATGCCAGCTGAGCCAGACACGCACCACGTTTGGGAAGGTCGCTGCCCAAGGATATGTTGTTATGTGTACAAATGGATGAAGATATATGAAATTATGAGGACAGCATAAAACAGCATTTAAAGATGGACTAAAGTTACTGCAAGTATACAACAAAAATGAGGTGATTCCTTGACCAAATATAATATTTAAGAGAGTAAGCTAATGATTTTTCTTTGAAAATAAATGAAAGCAACTTCATTTTAGAGCACTGTAATTCTTTCATTTTTAAGTTTGCTATTTAGTGCTTTTCAAAGCTGTTATACACCATGGAGAAATGTAAATAAGTTCCTTCGTTAAGCACATGCAAAACTTGTGTTGTGTGACACAAAACCCTCACTTTCTTATGCATGTGCAGCAGAAAACCTAGTATGCAAACAGGTCCTCTTGAAGCTTTGTGGTATATAAAAGCTTATCTCAAACTGTCAAATGGTATCTAGATATCCAATGTGAAGGCTACCAAGATCTGAACCTCTGGCTATCACTTACCTACTGCATAAGTAACTGAAACATATTCCCTTTGCAATCTTTTAAAAACTTCTTTATCTATCTACTGTTTCACACTGTTATACAACTGTATCACAGTAAAGCCTTAAGGTATTTCTCAGAGGTATCTTAGGGTTTGTAAACCTCTATCTGTAAAGCAAGCATATAAGATATACAAATAAAAGCAAAAAAAAAAAAAAATCCTCAGCAAAAAACCCCACAGCCCTCCAGTATATGAAAAGCCTGGTATTGTGAACAAAGTCACTGGCTGTGGATGCTGTTGTTGTCTCAGGACTAACTAAACACAGGGCCGGCAGGCTGCCTGCAGTCACTCCACTGAGCTCGTCAAAAACTCAGAAACGAGATGGCTGGAGCAATCAGGCTGTCCTGAGAGAGGTTGCCACAAATCCTAGAACCCTATGATTGTTTCCTCTAAGGCCTCTCACTTTACTTATTGCTAATCAGTTCCTAAATAAAACTCTCACTTGCCCATGTTTTCTCAAAAGAGCTAAGGAAGCCACTTTAGGAGGTGGTTTAACCTTTTAGGTCAACCATCTAAGGTAGTTGTAGTTAAAAATTTGCCTGTAACTGAAAAAATCTGCGTCAATACTTGAGACTTGGAGGGAGAGCAGAACTCCCCTGGTGCTTGATAATTTGAGGATGGCTGACAAATGAATGTCAGAAAGTTGAATAGATGATCCATCCAACACAGCAGAGATTTAATTTACTCAGCCTTGCTTATGAATAAGATCTTTATGGTGCTGAGCCACCTAAAGCAGCTGCATTATTCAGCTGCACAATTGGAACAAAACAACAAACAGTTCAAATTAATTCTGTATAGAAGCTGAACAAATTGTGTCATTTGCAATGCAAATGTGATTTCAGGCTTCATTAGCATCTTCTTTAAGGTCTAATGCCTCACTAGCAGGATAGAGCGATGCTTCCCAGCCTCCTAGACATGTGCCATACACACTGCCACTGTTTGGTTCCTTCCATCAGGAAATAAAACAGAGGAACGCAAAAAGCATCAACAGCCAAAAGCAGTAACAACTTGCTTTGCTCCAATTTGGAACTAAACCCCAAAGGCTCACTTTCATTTTAGTGGAGTAAATTCCTGATGAAACTAAACGTTGCCATTTATTCTGCCTTTGCTTAAAGAGCTTCTACAGCAGTGAACATGGATGAAACTGGGTATTAATTTCCTCAAAAACAACCCAGACCCCTATGCGCTTTCTTCTGCTCTCAGGAGCGCAAATGAAATCAGATACTGAGAAAAAAGTCTGTAAAAATTGAAATATGAAATAAGAGCTCCAGCATTTGACTGCTGCCACTCTGTTCTGCCCTTCTGCTGGGACTCCCTTGTGCTTACAGCATGAAGGCCAGATTCTGCTCCACTTCATGGGAGTGCAGCGATGAAGAGCGGTGTTGTGGATGTGGGACCTAAATGGGGATGGAAACACCAAAAGTGTCTAGCAGGTAAAAGCAATGCACACCTGGTAATGTTCATTAGTACAGGTACAGCCCTGAGTTAGTCCAGATCTCTTCACATACTTGAATAATACTGTGGGAGGACACTCGATGGCTATATAATATACAACCTGATCAGCATTGAGTAAGTACATTCAGTGGAAGGTATGGGAAAAAATACTGATAGATATTTCAGAAACATAGTATTAGAGGTTTTTAAAGGCTGCTTACAAGGGTAATTATACTGGTGATGCTGTGAATTCAGGCTGATGCGATGACGCCAGAGTAGCCTTCCATGAGGGCACTTGGCGTACAAACCCCTCTGTAACAGGGATATTTTCCTGGACTCGTTTAACTTTATTTGCATAGCTGCAGAAGTTTTCCCTTGCAGTCAAACCCTTCAAGGATGGTTGAAGGGTGTGGAAATACCGGTGTTTTGACATAGCGGCCCACTAGAGGTCCTGCTCAACTCAAGATGATCTAAACCTCCCTCAGTTAAATGTGATAAAATGCAAATGAAAATATGCCTAAATTGTGCACACAGACTGGATACATGCATGCATATGCTAAATTTAGAAAATGCAAATATGCATCTGATTCACATTCCCAACAACTGCTGGTGCAGGAATAAATCAATTAATTGCCTCAGGCCAAAGCGGCTATAAGGTAGCCAAAACACTGACCCTTTACCAATCCACATGCACGATCACAGCAGCTGCGTGCACCATTGAGTGAACACCTTCTATCAAATCAGGCTCTGTACTATTGAAAAAGAAAGCTGACTGTCTGGTGCAGTCTTCTGTCTTAAATCAAAATCTTGCCGCAGAACAGTTTGCTAAGGTTCAGCACAGGGCTGGTAGAGCCCATCTGGCATTCAGGAGTCTTGCATGAAACTGGGTGCAAATAGTGCATCTTATCAGGAATAAGCAACTGGGAGGAAGCATGATATGAAAATCCAGCTCTGCCAGCAATCCCAGCATAGCCAGGTGTGAGTAGAAAGCTAGCTGATGCCCCTAGCTACCCAGTTATGGCAGAAGGTACCTTTAGGCTGAAGCACACAAATAAAACGTTGGTTATTGAGCACACTGGTAGCATTCCTTAGAGAATGAAAAACTTGGAATGGGGAAATAAAACACTGATTATATACACAGATAAATAAGTGCCCTTAGGTGGTATGTTGGACTTAGATCAGCAGAGCTGGAGTTCAGCTACTTTGGGAGAGGATACGTCCCCTTTCAGCCATCCCCCTTTTGGAAAATAAACCCGTGGTTGTTTTTGCCATGGGGAGCTGTGGAAAGCTAAGCGGGCAAGTGGAGCATGTGGCAAAGGACCAGGAGGTGAGGGTGCTGTGAACGCACAAGTCTCTCACTGCTCTTTCACAGCCCACTTTAAATCTTGCTCTGACAGTGACAGAGCAGAACACCCTTACTCAGCTCCTGTTTTGCTGTTTGAGTCATATCTTTTTATTTTATTGACAAAAGCAAGTTTTCCACCTTCTCAGCACTCCAGAACCAACACAGGGAGCAGATTCCCCTGCACGCATCACAAAGACACAGCACAGCTCTTGCTGCCAGTAGCTTTTTCCGAGGAATGGCAGATGCAGACAAACAAATACCAGCTGGTAGAAAAATCAAGTCCTGATGTCTCATCTGAGGCTTCATTTTTACCTTCTCATCTGAGAGGTCTCCTTTAAATCAACAAAAGAGCCTTTCCAAATCTGCACACACGCTATTGCTCTAGCAACTTCCATAATCATATCCTGTGAACAGACATGAGTCATGAACAGAATTCTGAAAGTCAATAAGACCTTAAAATTAATCTAAGCAATCATCACATCACCATCAATGTTGCTTAGCTCCTTCCTGTAACTCAGTTTGGCATTTTACACATAAAGATAAGGGACATAAGGAGTCCAACTGGCCAAGCTACTTAGCCTATAGGTGAGGATATGTGAGGGGAAAAGCAAAACAATACTGAGGTTTAGCTGAAAATGATCCAGTGACCTGGGGGAAAGGGCACATGGAGAAAGCCAAGGAAATAAATGAATGATTTTTTTTTTTTAACCAGAAAATATTTGTCTACTTTGAAACCTAAGCATCCAAACAAGAAGGGGTGCTGGCAGGGTGGTGGATAGGAAACCATAAAAATTCAAGGTTGTATTATTTGTATAAAACCATGTTCTCCCCGACACTTATGTTTTCATAGCATTTACTTAGCCTTAAGAAGAGGAGGCTGAGGGTAGACCTCATCGCTCTCTCCAACTCCCTGAAAGGAGGTTGTGGAGAGGAGGGAGCTGGGCTCTTCTCCCAAGGGACAGGGGACAGGACAAGAGGCAATGGCCTCAAGCTCCGCCAGGGGAGGTTCAGGCTGGACATCAGGAAGGAATTTTTCACAGAAAGGGTCATTGGGCACTGGCAGAGGCTGCCCAGGGAGGGGGTTGGGTCACCTTCCCTGGAGGTGTTTAAAAGACAGGTGGATGAGGTGCTCAGGGACATGGTTTAGTGGTTGATTAGAATGATTGGACTCAATGATCCTAGAGGTCTTTTCCAACCTAGTAATTCCATGATTTGGGCTGCTATGCAAGCAATACTCCGATCCCCTAAGAACCTGCAAAGCTACAAATTCAGCTGCAACCCAGGACATGGTTTTACACTGGGCTTTGGCATGGCCTCACTCTTCTGCAGAAGCCTCTATATCAGAAACATTCACTGCTTTTCCATCTCTTGGTGACATTTCTCCAGCTTACAGCTGAGAAAACTTTGCATCCTGAGCAGAGGCACATCACAGGCAGAGCCAAACCAAAAGATATAGCAGGAACCAAAAAGGGCAAAAGCCTTTGGAGCTCTGTCTGCAATAAGCCAGGAAGAAGGTCATAGAGAGAAGAACCCTGTTAAGCTGAGTTGACCTAAGCAAAGCCCAGTGTCTGCAGGCAGAAGTTGAAAAATGGCTGGTGGAATTGTTAATACCATAACCACAGCCCTCAGAACTGGAGATGAAAGGGCACAAGGCCTGCAGTAAATATGAGAGAAAACTGAGATTCAGTAAGTGCTACTCTACCACACACTGTCCTTGCAATGTTTTTCTCTGACAGAAAATAAAGTCTTTTATATATCACTTTGAACTCCTTTAAAGTATCAATAGGCACACACACTATTACCCCATAAAGTCTCACAGAAACAGGTCACAATCTTCTTGTCAGATTATACCTAAAAGGCACTATGCATATATTTATTTCCATCTATTTATATAGCCTCCATCACCATAGCAACTTATCCTTCTGTTAATACTACACGGTATCTTACTTTATCCAGGAGAGGTAAAATACAGTTTTCCATTATCGGCACTCAAGGTTACTGCACCATTTTCACAAGTGATTTCAAGAGCACACCATGGCTTGCCAAATTCTGTACTACTGGTGATGCCTGCTGATTACTTTGGCCTGGAGTAGGAGCAGGGAAAGGAAGCTCTTCTCAAAGAGAACATCAGAATTAAGACTGCGCCGGAGCATAGAAAAGAGCAATATTAATTCTTGCATTCTGTTCCATCTCATGCCAAATCAACTGCTCTAAATATTGGATTTTTTCTAACGCTTAAACTAAAAAAAAAAAAACCACAAAACCCAAGAGAGATTATATGAGTCCAAAGAGAGGCTGCAGGCACCAGTTACAGCACATAATCACTGAAAGCTGTAGTGCTGTGAATATATTTCTCATTATGTTTCAGTTCTTCATTATTAAAAATGGGCTGCAGTTGATTCATAGTTTTGCTGCAATCAGCTGAAACCCAATTACCATCACAGCACAAACGACTTTTGATGCGGACTCTCAGACTGCCAGGAAGAAATACCGCCATACTTCTAATGCACTAGTTTTCCCCAGCGGCAAATACAGCTCAGTTGTTTACACAGTTCGAAAATTTTCTTCACAACTTTGCACAACTGAACCACATGGACAGTTATACAGGGTCTGGACTAGTCGATGGAGCTGGATTTTTCCTCTTCAGAGAACTTTAACTTAACACTGACCATGGCCCTATGTCACAGCATCAGCAAAACCAATATTGTCACTACAGGTGAGAGTTTGCCCCTAGTCTTCTGCAGCAGAAAAGCCCACATGATCCTACCCATACCCTTTTCTGCTCTCTCCTTGTTTTCTCTCATCTTTCAAGTCAAATCTGTTCTCCTACCACTTTTCTTTAGAAACACCACGGGGTAGCAACAGGGGGGGAAAACTTGTTTATATATTTGCCATGCATTTAGCACAATCAGCACGAGCAATAATGGCTTTTCGCTCTGCCCATCTCTTTCCTTCCTTCCCTCCAACCTGCCATTTTAATTTGGGATCGCCCACACAAAGAACTAGGAAGTTGTTTTCATTTTCCTGAATATTACACAATTTCTCCATGCATATACTTTTGGTGGATCTTCCTACAGAATTATAGGTCAAAGAGTGTTGGTAGGCAGAGAGGACAGCACAGTTGAGATTGGGAGTGTTGCATGAATCAACAAATCATTACACCACCACTATGCCCTACCTCTAATTATAGGCAATTTACATCCGCTACACGTATATAATTATGCCAAAATATAGCCCAGATTAAGAAAGGAGAGATTTGTGCATCATTTGAAGTTCAGGATGCAGGATACAGAAGCAAAGGGAACAGGCAAAGGCAGAACTGGGTTATTAGGAAAGCGGCAGCAGGAGAGAAGTAAAGCTACATTGCATCTTCACGTTTCTGTTGTTCTTCATAAGTTGTCAGTGAAGTCATATCTCCATTGGCAACATCACAATTGTCTCCACAGCAACAAATGTGATCTTGCAGAACACCAAAATATCTATTTTTAAAAACATGGGAGGAAACCACAAATATGTATCATGTAGGGCTCGAACAGCCATACAAGTCTAATGACTATAATGGGAGGTGTACAAAAATACTCACTGAAAAAGAAGCTGTGCATAATCAGCTTCTAAACACTTCTGCAAGCGTAACGTCTCCTGGACCCTTCATTACGTCTCTGGTGCAAAGATAGCAAAGAAGTCACAGAAGCAGCAATATACTCCTACAGCCGGTACCACCGCCTCTCCGCCGAGATGCTCCCCAGTCCCACAAAGCCACGAGAGGCAGGTACCAGGAAAGGTGCTGCACAACCATGAATGAAATACCCGCACATGCAGTTTGCCTAATAGGAGGGACTGGTTTTAAAAGCATAAAACTGGTTTACACTGTGTTAAGGTCCAATTAATTCTGAGAGGAAGACTACCTACCCTTAAAAGGGCTTAAAAAAGGATCAGCAACTATAAATTTTAAAGAGATTAAAGTGAAAGGAAGTTTATTTTCCAAGTCAAATCTAGATGTAGCCAAAATGCTGTAAGAAGTATTGTAGTTAGGTCTGTTTAGGTGTTGCTAAATCCAAGGAAATTTCTGCTATTTGTATCATCCAAGGTTATGAAAACCTCTTCAGGTTAACCGCTCTTGGATACACTGCTGACATTTTGGACTGAAATCTTAAGAGAACTACTCTTAAAAAGCAAAGGTGTGTGAATGCAAACCCTTATTGGCTGGCTTTGTCCTAAACCTTTCTGCTTGTGTCACAGCTCCCGAGTGGCTGAGAACACCTTCTCTTCAGCAGTCAGAGTTGCAGCCTCTATCAACCCTGGAGAAAGTGGCCTTGGTTTATAACATGAGCTGCAAGTGTCACAGGTGTAGTGGTCTTCTCTAAGGCTTCAGTACCTTTGTCTGTAACGCATGCACATTTTTCCATTTCTGAGACAACTCTCTTTAAAAGCCCTCTTGTCACAAGGCCCAGGAGGGCTTCCCACAAAAGGGAATTGGATGCACCCTGTTCTCCTTCATTCAGCCCTTTGTCATCCCTGAAGTCTAAATAATGTTCTTTTTCATACATAAAGAAAGCAAGTGGGACCCTGTTAATCAGCAAGTGCAGTGCTCGGTGGGACGGTTCCTTCCCACTGCATCTAACAATTTACTTACAAAAAGAGCCCAAATGCTTGAAAAATAAGCAAGTGGGGTGAGAACAGATTTGGGCAAATGAGCAACGGTGACCTGTGATGCCTTCAAATCCCTTGTAGCACGTCATAGACAACATTGCTATTCCCCACATTTGTGAACTGCAAATTTTAATCAAATTTATGCAAAATAGAAATCTAAAAAGATGAAAAAGCTATGCTTAAAATTCACATAGGAAATACAGTACTGTAAATATTTTTAATTGGTGCTATGAATTATGTTTTACGCTGCTCGTGCTGTGCACTGCGTATATTTTGAAATCAGTAGTTTATCACTGAAACTGGCTGATGGTTTCCACTGAATGCACACTAACAAGAACTGGGATATGAAAGTACAATAAATACTGTTGAATAAATGGGAATACTTTTCACTGTAGACGTGATATATTTTTCTTCAAAATGAGTGTCTCCTCTCTGTGGCTTGACAAGAGAATTCAATTGTATTCAGCCTATCTAGAAGAAAGAAAAGCCTCAGAAAATGCCAGTTTCTCAAAAAGGAAAGCAATGTATTCAAATTTTGTTTCATCTGGAAGCATTTTAGACCTTGGGAGGACTTCCAGAGAAACCCATGAGTGGGAAACATTTGTCCTGCTGTCCAGGGGCATCCAGAACATAGATCTAGATTCCTGTCCTCTCTGGATCATCCTAAACGAGTGCCTTACACTTTGGAAAGCTGCCTTTTGCCAAACAGGTAGGTCTCTATTAAAGTCTGGAAAGGTTTTCAGCCTCACAGCTAAAACTTTTTTTTTTAATGCCACAGTAAAAATATTTTTTCAGGACAGGAAACTAATCTCCTTCTCAATGCCATTTTTAAACAGCAACTCAAAACAAAACCACCTACTAAATGCTTCCTTCATGCTTTTAGAGGTTTCTCTTCCTCTGCACCTTGTAATAACTGCAATTCAGATATACATTAAAAATGCGAAATCAGAAAGTAATGGCACAAGACTATTCTTTCTACAACAGTTCAGCCAGCTGCCTACAAGAAGAGAACAAGGCAGCAAAAAAAAAATGAAACCACCCTTTATATCCCTTGCATGGATGAACCCAGACGGCCATCAATGCACCCAAATGCTGCTATGAGGTCTCCCTGGAGCCTTCTCCAGGCTGAACAACCCCAACTCTCTCAGCCCATCCTCATATGGGAGGTTCTCCAGCTCTCTGATCATCTCTTTGGCCTTCCTCCAGACCCACTCTAACAGATCCACATCCTTCCCGTGCTGAGTACTCCAGAACTGAAATTACCCTGCTAAAAGCCAAGGCATTCTAAGTGTTTCTCACACTTCTATGCTTATGGCATTAAAGCTCCAGGTAGGACTGATGTGGCAGCCCACGGAGAACAGCACAAGGTCACACTCTGCATTCGATGTCACAAGTGTCCATCAAGAAATTGTGAGTCACTACACATCAAAACAGGTCCAGGGACTTTCAAGAGCAAGAGTTCTCAGAAACAAACCCTTAAACACAGATCCTGCATAGGGAACTCTGCTGGGTGGCCCAGTCCGCCCCTGGAAAATAACAGCTGTGCCCAGGATCGGTGATTCATAGTTCATGTTATTGAAACTATACACCTCTGTGGGGGTACAAAGATATCTCCAGTGCACTTCAAAAACAACTGCACAGTCCTTTCTGTCAGCTGAACTCGTACTTGGCAGCAGACTCCTCTTACTGGAAACAATGAAACTACCTCAAAATAAAACAAAACCTTGTAAAATGCACTAAGCAAGGGTTTAGTTTTAAAGGTATATTTTTCACCCTCCAGTGTCACAGCATTCTGCTGGTGCAGTTTCACCTTCTCTGCCCATATTTGTGCTTCAGTCCCGAGAGGTCTGAGAGTGCAATTGCTATCTGTAAGCAGGAAATTGTGGTTAGTCTCACTCTTTCAACTACGGGTAAAAAATCGTTCTCCCTTCCCAGCAATAAATATTTGAGATCTACATCCTTCCCAGTAACATTATTTTTTTCTAATTTTCATATTGATAACAGAACATTAGCATGCAGAAGCGCAATTCATATTTTATTATTTTCCCATCTCATAAAATTCAGAAACTTAAATCACCAAGGGATTAAAGGAACGAAAGGAAAATTATATTTAAGCAGCTAAAAAAATGTGGTTTACATCATGTAGTGGTACATGTTTAATGTGGTTTTACACAGCAGCCTTTTATCATTTACATTTGCCTCTGGCTTAATAAACTGTGTCATTCTGTTTATGTTTGTTACAGTAGGATATAAATGTTTCCCAGACAGCATCTCCATGAATCACACCTGGAACATGGAAATTGGCAATCAACATTTTCATACATCACTTATGTGCTTCTGCCTCCCAGCCTTAAGCTTTAATATTTTATTTAGGATTGTGTCAAGTGCTTTCAATTAAACTTGATGGCCAGCAATGAACACCAATATCAAACAACATAAAACTATATAAGGTTTCAGCCTGCCATCCTCACTCTGAGTAACATCTTGTTCCAGGAGTCATCATGCTGGTGAGGACACGTACACCCTCTTAGACACTGAAGGAGATAAACCAGGGCCTCTGACACATATTTTGTCATTACTACATCATCTAAGGATCCTTCTCCACAAAAGATGATCAAGCCAAAGACAGAACTCCACTGACTCCAGCAGAGGTAGGAACTCACATACAGGTAGCTGGGAGCTTTGGGCACAGATGTCAGAAACAAGCAGAGACAAGTTGCCGCAGGTGGTTCATCTGGGAGGTCATATTCCCCCATGAAACTTTGCTTCTGTGCGATAGCCTTCAAGTGCTGAGGAAGCCCCCCACCAATAGCCAAGTACTGAATGCCCACACCTCATGGACACAGCGCAAGACCTCAGCCTATGCCAAAAGCAATTGACTTAATATTTACTTTCAAGCCTACAGCTGCTGTAAAACATTGCAAAAGACAGAATTTTTCTGCACATATTGGGAAACTGTCAAGAAACAGCCACCTTCACACTAGAGCTGCCCTTAGGACACTGGAGCTCTCAGAAGTAACAGAACTGGAAACAGGGAGGCTGGAAATGCTGCAGGAGCAGCGTCTCCCATGCTTTTCAGCACATACGTACAGATTTGCGGCACACCAACCAGGGCAAAGCCTTCCTGCAAGTAGCTGCAACGTGCCAAGCACAGGGACTCAGCGAACGGGGGCAGCCGGGGTCACTATGCAGCCTGCAGCAGGGAAGGTGGCCCTGGAGCTTCACAGCCTCAAGGAAAGGAAAGGACTCTGCGGAGCCCAATGTGCAGCAGGGAATTTTTAGTAGGAACGGACAGGACTGCATCAGCAGACAGTGCACAATGCCAGGAGTCTTTCCAGGAATATCTCTATGTAGCACTGATGGGCAGTGAGTATTAAATAAACAATATCTTCCCAATCTACACGTGGTGAAAACATTTTTATCACTGTATGCACCACAATCTGACTTCTCTGTCCTCCTCAAACCAACAGTTATTTGCAAAACAAAGACACTTGCAGTTTTGTACCACAGATTGATTTGGGATCCTTGGAGCTCCAAGTGCTTCACAGACCTGAGCATCCCTGGCTGCAGCTCACTGTGTGATAGCTGAGTAATATCTCAGTGCTACAGAGAGCAAACTACATGGCATGGAGAGGTAACGCTGCTCTTGTGGCATGGAGACACGACAGCAACTTGCCCATAGCAAGTCAATAGTAGTCAGAAAATAAAGACAGATGTCTTGAAAATATCTGTTTTCCAATGTAAACTTGAACCCAAGAACATGCATTGAGTATGAGATTTAGCAGCTTTACATCCTATAAAACAAGAACAAACATTATGGGCATGTCTTTTAAAATGGCCTTTCATAGGCATTTTTATGCAGGAGCAGTTTCTGCTGTGCGGAGAACCATTCACTTTATGAAAGAGATAAGCACGTAGATGTCTAATCTCTTTCAGTTTTCATTAAAAATCGAGCGCTATGCAGGGCTGAAAGTTGTTCAAGATTTTATTAAATTGGGCAAAGCCAGGGGAGGAATAACAAATCTGTTCACAGGGATAAAGTTTCACTCTCATTATAAACTTCACACTTTGCGCTCAATGTGGGGTTTCCATTCTTCCCCTCTAGCACTTTCTGGCTCCTCCTCATTTTGACATTCATAGTCTTAATTTAAATCTAGATGCAGCATATAAGATATGGCATAACAAAGATTACAAATCTTGTTTGTAAGTTGCATTTTTTATAGGCATGTCAAGGAATGATTTTCATAAAGTACTGTCTAAAATGCTCTTCTTGCTTAAATAATAGAGTTACAAAGTCAACATAATAGTAGCAAAAGAGAGTGAGAGGAAAAAGAAAAAAAGGAAATGAAACAGGTAATAAAAGACTTTCAAATGAGATCTGGAATCAAAAGCAGTGCCAGGAAAGCATTTCAATGTAAAGGAACTACTCTGCGTATTAGAAAATACAGAGGAGAACATTCTTGTACAAATCTTACAGTAGATTAGAGGAGTGCAGACAGAAAAAAAAAAAAAACCAAAAAACCACAAGCTATACAGAAGAGCCCTACAGCCAGGGTAATTTGGGGGTGAAAGGAGAGCCTAGAGTGGGGTATGGCTGCATCCCTGCAGCGTGCCTGTAGCAAGAGGAACACGTGAAGTGTGTGATGAAAAGCATGAGTTTCAATTAGGCACTAATAGTCATCCTCTGTTCTTAGACACAACTAAGTCTCTACGCGGGATGTAGCAGCTGTGGGAATAGGACATCAAGACATTCAGACTCTGAGCATTACTGGCAATGGAAGGAAAGTCAAGAACAGCAGCAAAAAATGGCCAGACACTAAAACTTTGCTTTTAGTCTAATCATCCTCTAAAGGAGATTACACTCTATTCAGTAATTGCATGTATGGCTTCCATTCACAGCAAACTTAATTCCAAATAATTATAAAATATAGATCACTGCTGCAGTATCAACATATATATACCCTATCAAGGTATAAGAGAGAGGAGGCTAGAAAAACAGATAGTATTTCTGATACTTGCACTCTTGCAATCGCTGAAGTTAATCCCTGAGTTTCTTAATCAAAACTCATCAAGAAAACAGTTGATGAAATCAGAAGTAATATTGCTTGAATAACTCTTGAGATGGGATTGGAGATTGTTGCAGCTCAACATTATTAAAAATGACGGACAGATCCTGATCACTTTCTAACACTATCAAGTATAATAACCCATGTGGTTTTAGTAGCTACCTTTATCAATTTAACTACAAAATCACTGGTAACCACAAGCTGTCAAACTCAAGCATGTTTGGAAACCCCATTGAAGCAGAAACAGACATCGATTCATTAAACCTGCAAAATATCAACAGAAGACAGTAAAGAAATATTTTTAACTGCACCTCATCAACATTTTACAAAAAAAAAAATAAATAAAGAGCCCCAAAGCGGAGCACACAATTTTGAAAACATAATTTGACCTGCAAAGGGACAAGCATAGTCAATAAGACTTCCAGATAAATAGAATAGCACCTAGGTTAAATAAGCTGCAGTTAAAGTTTAACATCATCTTTACTGAAGATGTAATATAAAATACACTGCAGCCTCCTGCTGTCTAAATCTTTCTATGGCATGTCAGAAACTAAAGCACATTCTTTCCAACACAACAGTACAAGAAATATTAGGATAAATCCATTCACGTTGGCATTGATGCATTACATTCACGATTTGAAATGATAAAATATGCCTAATACAATATTTTATTCCTTTCCTAAATCAAATTCAAAATGACATTACCTTTCTGGTAACCTACTATGAAAGATCTCACTCTTTTATGAGGCAGATCTATTTCTGTGCAAAACACAGTGTATTCCTACCACAGATCACAAGAAACCCTTCCAAAAATTTCTTAAGTACCTGGAGTTTTCATCCTGCCTTTCTGAATACTGGCTTATTGTGGCTGTTCCCTTTTCAAAGCAATAATGATTTGCAATGGTCTGGAATAGCAATTTTTTTTTTTGCATTGAACTCAACCTAGTGACAAACTCATTGTACCATGAAGATGGAGATTTCAAACCCATTGAAATCCAGGCATGTCTGAAAAGCTTGGATTTCAAATACTCATCTTGTTCAGGCAGGCCTCAGAATTAGCTCAGGTTCATTACAAGATGAAGTTATTCAGCATAGCTATGATGCGAGCTCTTTGTTCTCAAACACACAATTAACCACGCCATCCTGTATATGCACCGCTTGAGGTCCTTCTGTCTGCACGGTCACTGTCACGCCATGCACATTGTATTTAAATAAACACATTTCCTTTATTTGTTAACAGCAGGGGCACCAAATGACCCACTCTCTTTGAAAAATAACTCTTCAGGACTTCTGGGATTAAACACTTATGACAATCGAGCTACGTATGGAAGAGGAAAGCAGACAATGGCACCTACATAGATGGAGCAGAATTCTTGTGCAAATGGACTTATCAAGTTTTATAAATTTTCTGCTTCCAGCTGGACTGGGAGCAGAGTTTCTGCTATTTTAAGAGACTCTCCACTTTCAGCTGGACTAGGAATCACAGTTTACAGAGAAATGTGGAAATACTAAAACCAGGGGGGAAAGCTACTCATGTTTTAATTTCATGATTAATTTCATTCAGTTTGAGATGAAGGGATGAGTCATCAGTTCTTATTTTATTCAAGCCCAACCCCTGGAGAGTGTTAGATTACATGAAATTCCAGCCTGCACTCTGGCAATTAACCAGTTCTGTATATTGGCTGCCATTTTACTGATCTTTCATACCCGAGAATTAGCCTAAAATCCACCAGCCAAAGAAGCAGCCTTGCTGCCAGGAGCAAAAGGGCCTCACTGCCCCAAGGTGCTGTGGCTTCACCACCTCAGCTATTAGCACCGCGCCAAAAAGACTGGACCCTGAGAGGCTCTAAACACTCTCTAGGACTTGAAAGACATGCACGGCTGTTCACAAGAGTTGAGGCTGTAGTGTTATTGGCAGTGACAACCTATAGGAACCGCATCCAAGAACACCCAATGTAAAAAGAAAGAGCTGCTTGTCTGTCTCCCCAGTCCTCCTTCCCCCATCTTAGTGGTGCTGGTAGCACAAGGTCTAAAGAAAGCTGCTGGATGTCATTTATAACTGAGGATTAACCACAACTTCTGAAGTGCAGACAGTGACCTTTCCTAAAATACATGATTTTCAGACAAAAGCACTTGTAAATTAGAAGGGGCCTGTCTATGTTTAAAGGCTTTGGTAAGGGGAAAAAACACTGGCTTTTTCTATGCTGCACATCATTAGCTGTATCAGAGATATTTCCTCATTGTAATTCTGAATGGGAACGAGCACTGTTCCTTGAAGAATTCTCTGCACAGTCTCATCTCTTTTCCTTTCATATACACCTTTGAAAGATTATTTTTCTTAAATGTACTGCAATCTAGTATAAGAATAAAAGGAAAACAAGAAAGAGAAAGCCCATTTCAGCATAAAGGCAAAATCCAAAAAGACAGACAACATAGCTGTAGCTAGAGATGATGGAATTATATTTTCATAAATTCCTGAAATGAATCATGACTCTTCACAGTATAATTGCAGAGCAACAGCACAAAAGCCACAGAGTCCTCTTGGTCACACAATACACGATCACACCCCCAGCTCCAGACAAATGAAGTGTTGACTGTAGCTCTGTTCTGGGTGTCCACTGGCACCCATAAAACAGAAATTCCAAAGTAAACGTGGATTTAATGACTTAGCTCAGCCCAATAGTTGTCTGAGATGATCTAAGGAGCCAGGGTGCACTTTTCTGTATACGAGCCACATTCCCTCGCTGTTTGATGAATACAGCTATAGGAGTATATTTCATTTGTTAGATGGAGCTGTTTGCTGTACCCACAGAGATGAGGTCTCAATAAATGCAATGTATGAGACACAGGTCTGATATTTTCATTCTTTGCTGAATTCTAAGGTGTTTTTACATGTGTATGAGGAACAACAAAGAGGAATTATTTATTGATGAACAGACTTCTATTTCAACAAACAACTCTAGTGTCCTTCAATTAGTTGTTTTAACAGGAAAGAGAACCCAGCAAAGTTAAATCTTCATTAATAATTCAGACTTATTTTTTGTAGTTTGTACCAACTCATTTCATGTATATCTTCTATGCGGCACTCCTAAGCTCTCATTACCTTTTAAATTCCAGCTGGGCTCATTATCCAATGTGTATGTGGTTTTAAACCACCACCCTCACAAAAACGTTCCCAGTGGTGATGTACATACTTTGTACCTCTCTAAGGTCAGATGTTTTTGTAGTCTTTGTTCCTTATATTTTAGTAGTTTTCAGAATACATTGCATAGACTCCATGCTTGATTTGTGCCCATCTGGTTAAAACCTGAAGGGTCTGAGCCCTTCTATCCATTACATTCTTTTGTAACTATCCACAAAATACAAGGCAGACCTAGACAAGCAAATAGTAAACTCAAGTCTGCTAATGCCTCAATACATTGTGATGACTATTGTGTCTTGGTTCATTACTATAGAACCAGCACACAGGATGTTTGTTCTTTCCAGCCTTCCCTCAGGCTGTTTTGACAGTAGAAAGACTGATCAGCAGTGACTGCTGGTGGGTTTCTGCCTCTGCCCGGCCTCAGGACAACTCAGCAGGACCTGGAAGCGAGGGGGCTCACTGCTGAGGACTAGGATGGCCCAAGCCACTATTTCATTTGCAACCCCTTATAGCCAAATACACTCAGCTCCAGTTATAAACACCGCTTCACAGAAAACAGAAGACATGACACCAAGATAAATTCTCAGCTATTGGAAGTCTCTCAAAAGCAAAAAGACTGAAGTGCCCTTTTCATTCAGATCTACAGGCTTCAAAAATCCCCTCTAAACTATACTTTGTATGTGCCAGCACACAGCAAGTCATCAAATTTAGTAGTGAAAAACAGGATTTCCAAAATGGGAAACATTTTAATTCATCATTAGAAACTTTTTCATCAGTTTGCCCACGCCATTTCATAGAATTTGAGCACTTCACATCCATCAAAACTCATTTAGCTGCCAGCCTCAGACAGGCTTTTCATCTTACAGACCATTAGACCTCTTCAGTGAAGCACAAGCCTGATTTGACCCACGCACATATTGGGTTTGGTTTTTTTTTTTCCTTTTTCTCTCAACTCTGCTGGAGAAAGAGAGTGAGAAGAGAGAAAATTGCTTTGAGCATTTATTACAAGGGTCTCAGCTTCAAAGAGTCAAAACGTAGCTACATCTTGCTAATCTTCAGCCATCGACAAGTTAGACATCTCACCTAGGGCTGGCAGCGAGTCTAAGCTCCCTCTGCATTCAAAAAAGAAAAACAGGTAGATTTGAAGGGTAATTCATCTTGCCCTAAGACAGCTAGATGGATCACCGTGTGGAGACTTAACTTCTCTGTTGAGCCTATCAAGGCAACTCAAACTCAACTTAGCTGGTACAACTTGCATCTAGATGATGGCTGGGTGAGTCGTCAGCTGTTTCTATGAAGATGTGAGCTGCTGTGCACACAGCCCAGCCACTGGGGACTTCATCAGGAAGCAGAGAAAAGTTTAAGAGGTAAAAGGATTCCTTCTAGGAGATCTAGCGAAACACTCTCTGAATGGAGTGCACATATGAAAGAAAGGCAAGTTCCAGTCCTATAAAACCTCAGCTTTTAACTGCTTCAGAATTTCTCACAATGATTGCCCTCCGAAGCATATTTTAGGTTTCATCTTCAGAGCAAAGCAAATGATGAAAGAAAACCAAATATGTCA
This sequence comes from Phaenicophaeus curvirostris, assembly GCF_032191515.1. Taxonomy (NCBI): domain Eukaryota; kingdom Metazoa; phylum Chordata; class Aves; order Cuculiformes; family Cuculidae; genus Phaenicophaeus; species Phaenicophaeus curvirostris. The sequence continues at coordinate 1,749,795 of NC_091409.1, read as the reverse complement.
AAGACAGACAGGAATCATTAGAATTTCAATCTAGCACACAGGTATGTCCCTAAAACAGGGCTTTAGAAAGCAATCCTGCAATGACAGCCACCTCACTACTGTATTAATACGATCATCACAGGCTACAGCAAGCTGTGGAGCACGGCTATATCTCACTTGGGGTGACATTTTCTTTTTCCAAGTCAGGAGTTCACGCAGTCCCTCTCACATCACCTCTGCTGCTCTTCCTTGCTCACCTAATATGACCATCCTCTAAACCAGGGAGGTTTTAATGAATAAACCACTCAAGACCAATACCACTTCAGACAAAATATTTTCCAAAAGCCTAAGGTATCAAAAAATTAACTTGTTTTACCCAAAGCACTAGGTGTCAGTGCTTTCTAGTATACTTAACTCTGATTACTGCAGTTGACTGACCCAGCTGCATATAAGTACACACACAATCACAAGCTAAGGAGGCAAAAGCAGCTTCTTTTCTGGCAGAAAAGGTGGCAAATCATGCAGGAGAATGAGACAGGCTTACCATCAGAGCAACATTGCCTCTGTTTCCCAACATCCTTATGAATTCAGACGTATTCAAGAATGAAAAGAAACAGCAAGGAATTCCATACTCTGAGTCTTAATCTGGCCCTTTACCGAGAAGAAAAAGGTATTAATTAAACTATATCTACAGAAAGCCACAAAAACTATATTTTAGAAGCAGAGTCCTTTAATTATGCTGTTGAGAAGAGGCAGGAAAGCAGAGCACACAAAAAGAAGGGTTAAAACTACAGGCTGAGAAAACGGATTGCAGCAGTCCTTTGCCTGGCAGACTCAGTGACTTGGCTAAATCACCTCCCTGCAGTAAAACAAGGATCATGCTTAGCTGTCTTAGAGAAATACTGTCAATATTTTCAAAGAACATCACAGAGGGTAACTTTCTACAGAAAGAGTTCCACAAAAGTAACAGTATTCAAGTTCTCTACCATCACTAATACCAGAAATCCTGTTCCTAACAGCTTAATACATTATTTTTCCTGTATCAAAAATTCCAAATTCTGTAACATGAAAGAATCCTCAGAATAAAATTAGGGCTTTAAAAACAATGACCTGTTGAATCCAATCATTTAATCAACTCAGAGGAAGTAGAAGAGTGGCAAAAAAGAAAAGGGGGAACAAAAGGCTGAGAAAAAACGAAGACATGGACATAACTAAAAAGGTATTCACACCCTGACTGTGGCTTTTAATTCTCAGCTTAGAAAACAGCTGGCTTCCATGTGTCCTAGTCCATGGCCTTTTTAAAAGTAAATGTCAGCACCAATACCCGACTGCAGATGATGGCTACGCTTCATGAAGAGGAGTGAATTCCAGCACTACCTCATCGTTCATCCCTTCTAACTCAGCAGTGCAGACAGCCCAGAGCATCCATCCACAGTGACATCTGGGATCCAATTATACATCATCGCATTAAAAGCCCAAGAGCTGATCTTGCAGCATCATTCTTCTGTATGAAACCCATTTATGAGATTCCTAAATGCTGTTTAAAATGAAGATAGGAGGACAGCTCAAAACTAACCACTTTGAAGGATAATTTGTGGTGGTTTTTGGTGGGGACTAGCTGCTCTCACAGTTGTGTTTCTGGACCTTTTGAAGCTTCCTGTTGAATAAGAATTTTAAATGCTACACAGTTGAGGTACAGCCCCCTCCAGCCTACACGAAAGCTGGCAATTACACAGCTGCAGACAACATTAAAAGCCTCTAAAAAAAAAAATTACACATATATTTTAATAATACCTCTGCCTTCTTTCTGCTTTGCACATCAGGTGCTGTTTGAAAGACTCAGTTCCTGCAGGGCCAGAGCTCGGGAGTGATGAGGGGCTGGCGAGGGCTGCTAGAAGGGATGGATCCAATGCCTCGCTCCACATAGTGATTACACTGAGGATATTACAGGGCAAGGCAAGCATGTCAGGGCTGTTCTCCATCCCCAGCACACACTGCCTCCTGAAATTCCTTCTCTATCTGTAAGAAATGTAATTACCAAAAGACAACGCTGCAGGGGGCCTATGGATCGTGTCCATGTTCTTGCAGCACTTAACAACTACTGTGCAGTTCCTGTTAATTAATGCTCATGATTTGCATTTACATTAGGCCTAACGTGATTACACACTTGGTTCCATCATTGGGGACTGCGTAATTCCCTGGTTCAATTGCGGAAAAGGATGTATGAGAGTCTATTGATAGAGGAAGGGAATAGTTCATACCTATGCATGGGTGACCCTTGGAGCTATTCCCGCACTGCGGGGTATATTCAGGTAGCTTTATAGAGAAATGTTTGTTCTCCTTCCCAAGGCAAGTTAACTTTAAGCAACCACAGTTCCACAAATTCTGGCATCAGTGCTAGAACATTTACAACTTCACAGCTCGGTTATTTCTTCATGCATTGTGTGGAGCATATTTATCCTTAGAGAACTAAATCTCCGATGATTGTCAAATGAGGGGTGTACCAAGCAGCTATTCTCCTTGAGCCCTTTGACCTTCCCATCTTTCTATGCTATCTACTAGCTGACTTGCCCATAAGGTATGCGAGCATGTCTCCAAATGTCTTTCTCTGCTTGCTTGTCATACTACTCAGCAGGGCATCCACCTGTCAAACGTTGAAGTTTAGTCTGTATTGCAGGCAGGCTTCATTAAAAAAAACAAAAACAACCCACTAAATAAGCAAGTTATTTCCCACAGTGAAGTTTTGCTTCAGCGTAATTCCTGAAGCAAATTAGAGTCATGTCTTCCATAACCCTAGCTTGCCACTCACTGCATTATTTGGCAAGCAGTCATGTCTTTGTTCAGTTTCTAATCAGAAGCTAATAAAAACAGGATTTAACTTCAATGTCTTATACATGTCCATTCCATCAGACAACCACTATTTTTGAGATCAAATTATTTTCTTTTCCTTTATCCTACCTCTGGACTGAGAATTTTTAAGTTGCTTAATTGCTCAGTGCTGGACCTAGCTTTACCCTTTAACAGCAGTGTATTTTCTTCTGCTCAGCTTGAAAGTATAGTTCTAATTGATTAACTCGGACGTGCTCCAGAAAGGATTTCTTTTAATTTAACTTTTAAATGAAGAACATCATATTCACATTAGGAGCAGCAATAAGGAAAAGAAAGATAATAATTTCTCAATAATTATTAAAAAGACCAGAATTTCAATTAAATTCATGGCCAGTAACAGTAAGGGTAAGAGGATCCAATTACAGCAACTCTTACTTCCATCAGATGCTCCATGGGAATAAAGATGATCACATGCGTGAGCAAAAATTGCAATATGAGACCCCATATTAAGATGTTAGCTCTGAAATACAACAGCAAGGAGCTTTGATTTTCTGCCACTTTCACTGAAAAGCAGTGCACTTCTCTAACTTACACAAAATCACTATTTATCAACAGGGTTTCCTTTAGGTTAACAGATATAAAGAACCTATTCAAGTACCTTGGTCTGTTATCCTCCCAGTGTGCATTAAAGGTTTGTGAATTTACTATCAGCTCAGCAAGATTGTGATAAGTGGAAGCAGGATTGCGCCAGCCAGTCTAGAAATGGAATTTTCAAGACAGTAAAAAAAATGTATACGTGCTGTTCAATAGGATGAGAAAAGGAGAATATTCTTGGCTGTCAGAACAGCTGCTGTTGTGAGGAGAAACAGGATGCGTGTCCAGTCTCTTGCTTCCAAAATAGAACACAATAAATCCTTCCCTTTCACATTTGTCTCATTGCAGGGATACTATCTCAGTGCCACAATTTGTGAATAATATCTGAATTGAAAGCCTCTGCTCATCGCAAATGGGGAATGCAAGCAGCACCATGTAATCATGGCTGTGCAGTGATATTTACTTTAATATCCTACCCAGACAAACAGAAGAGACCGAAGTAAAAGGGCTCTGACAAAATGAAGGGGGTGAAGTTTAGGAGGCTACCACTCAAGAACCAGCTGCAGTATAAATTTATAAGGCCAGTTTTCTGCAACTGACACCTTAGTGCTGTCACATACATCCTTACAAATCAGTAAAGATATACTCCACACTTGAAAAGCACCACATCACTTGGAAAACACAGAAGAAAACAGGTTCAAATATACCATTACTAGAAATGGGAAAACAGGAGGTTTTAAATTTTCTTTGTACTGCTGGGTGCCTCATATATTCCACTTTACCCAGTTTACATATCATACATGACCTAAGAAATAACTTATAAGACTGTAGGATCAATCCCCAACTCTATTTTTTCCCCATTTCGCTTCATCTAGATTTTCCAGCTTTCTAATGGAAACACTGGATCCACAGAAAAAGCCAGGTTTAATGGTAAAATAATACCCGGGTAACACAAGCAAATATCCTAGAAACTGAGTATAAGTGAGGAGAAGCTGAGGCTGCACTATCACCCAGCTGCTTCCATAAGAAGATAGGCAAGCCCGATAAAGTTTTCTGAAGTAATTAAAGGAAGAGTGCTCAATTCCCAGGTGGTAAGGTAGCATCACTATTAAAGTCTAAATGCCAGAAAACTGAGAATAACTTTTTTCTGTAGGAAAGTATAGAAGAATATTAACTAGACAGACCTGGTTAACACTGGAATTTTACCACATTAGGATTGATGCTCTGCGCAAAAAAAGACCAGCCAACCATCACCACCCAGATATTTCATTTGCACAGGCCACAATGGATTTTCAACACAGATTTAATGAGTATAGCTATTTTTTAAATGGTGAATTGCGAATGTTACTTTTCCAACATGATGAAAACTTTTATTCAACCTTTACTCATAAACAAGCCCAGTAACTTTCTGAGAACATGGCCACACTGATAGAACGGTGCAATTATACTTAATTTATGACGAAAGATTAAAAAAACCTCACTCTTGCTCCTTGAATTTCCACTATTTTTGTTACGTGCTGTAAAACAGTCCACAGAGCGAAAGGGCTTATTTTCTCTTTATTTATTTTCAGAAAGTAACATTACCAACAGACTAAACTCTGGTATTAAATCTCACCCAGTCTGTGCCAGCAATGACACGTCAGCCCTGACTCAAAGAGAAAAGTCATTGACCACGAAAACAATGGACTCTTTCTTCCAAAAGGAAATACTGTTTTCTTCATAAGAAGAAATAATATACATAAAAAAAATAGGAGAAATTTATTGATATTGTTTGACCCAAAATGAACACAGGCAGCTGCAGTAAGTCTTCAATGAAATTTAAAGCATCAATCAGAGCCTTTTACCTCCAGCCTGCTCATAGGTGAGCATAAACAACACAAAGTGCTCAGCATTGTTCCTGTCCTCACTTTAACTCAGGCACAGACTTTTAGAGGCATACATGCCTTCACAAATGGGTTTTTCCCCAATGTACAAACACACTTCACAGTAAAATATCTAGTTCCATTTTCAGTGTTTTAAAATGCTTTTTAGACAAATAACGGCAAAGCACAATTATTGTCCTGATTTTCTCTCAGAGGTTCTCCCACTGGTGCTAGGATAGCTGGATAAACAGGAGTCAGAAATCAGCAATGGAGTGAAAGGGACATAGCAAAAACCCATTACCTGATGGATGATAGCTACAGAGCTCAGCATTTTTATCAGTGTTTGACTAATGAAACTTCAAAACCGGGCAAAGTAGGAAGGGAAACAGGTCGAGGCCAAACACTGACATTGAAAAGGATGCTCGTGAAAAAAAACAGTGAGCTGACACCTTAGCTCCCAGCTACCCAGAAATGGCTGAACTGGTGGACACTTTGCCGCTCTTAGAAGACAAGAAGCACAGCTGCCAACACAGCAGTGAATTTCAAACCAGATAAATCTGTGTGCTGTGATAATATTGCTAAACCACCTCTTAAGCACTACTATTTCTCTTCCAAGCTCTCTATCCCTAAATTGGTATGACTGGGAAGCCTAGGATACTTCCAAAATGCTTTGATTGTCTTAAGTTTTCCCTTTTCTTCCCTCACATCTCTCTTCCTGCTTACTGAATCAATAGAATAATGAGGAGGCTGTTCTTAGGTTTATGAAGCCGAGTGAGTAAATGACATTCCTATTCATTATTTATCTGCTTTGAAATGCTCATGAATACCACCAGTGATAATCACCTAATTTCTATCAATTTATTTATAGATCGCCATCACATAAAGTGTACAGTAGGTAGCAGCTCAATTCATTATTTATGAAGTAGTTATTTTTTTTAATGAATATATAGAGACTCAGTGTAATTACAGCTAGGGCTATTCTTTGAAATTCCAAACTGGGGATGCATCAAACAGAAGTACATCTCAGTTTGTTGGAACTTACACAATTGCTTTAAAATGTCACAATCTTTCAAAAAAAGCACATAGCAGATATAGTCACACTGTGCTCTACAGAATTAGATCTACATGAAAGGCGACTCCATCTAGTAAGTTCTGGTGTTTCTGTTCAGCACTGCAGTAGTGTACCAGCCATTACTGTCAGCAACCATCTGGGATGAGACAGCGGTAACCTCTCCAAAAGCCGCAGGCAGAGATGTTAGAGGTGACTACAACAAGTTTAAGTCCATGCACAACTGAGCAGTTAGGTCAGGGGAGAGGCTTATATCAGCTTAGCACAGCAGAAACTTGGGCAGCTGTCACCTTGACTGTCTAAGGGATCTTGAAGGCAGAGCCTGAGGCTGAGCTCACGGGAGCAGTCCATGCTGGTGATACCAAATACATGAAGAGTATCAGAGCTCTAATTGGATCATGCTTCACTGGGAAGCTTTTCTGTGTTGAACCATGTGGCACTTCACCTGCTGCTCTCAAAGCGTTGCAATTATAGGGTGTCCATTCACAGCAGTGTCAAAAATAGCCTGGGGAACTAATGCACTTCAGGATTTTAAAAGCTTCCTGTAGAAGCTAAGGAAGATTGCACCCTCTGTGCTGGATTCTTGGACATCCTGGATAACTCCATCACATTCAGCAAGTTTTAGACTATAGAACTTCATTGCATTCATGTCTTATTTTACAGGACTTTGTTACAGGTCATTGAACAAATATGTACAATTTGGGATGTCCTGGTGAAATAAAGGGCAGTATCTAAAACTGACATTTCAAACTGCGGTTACTGATAAAGAATGATAATGAGCTCTGCTGTACAGTTAATGTGGAAGAAACGAAAAATGGTGCAAAGCATGATTAAAAGCTTTTATGCTTATCATGACAAAAAGCGATAAGTTTTGTTCAAGTCAAAGGCTAGAAACTGTGTGACTGCAGATTAAAAAACAAATTATACTTCTTACTACAGTCTCTGCCAATGCCACTGGTCTGTATAATCCATAATGTTTTCAGATTTTAAGAAATGTCACAGATCTGCAGAAGGTAGGATGTCACAGTGCACTTTAATCCTCCAGTGCAGAATTGTCTGTTTGCATAGAATTGGTTTTTAATGAATCCCGTTCAGGATCTTTGCAGCACTGTTCCAGCCATGTCTATTTGCCACTCGCAGGGTTAGTCCAGAACAGCCTCTAGATCTTCCCTAGGAGCCCAGGGCACCTCCAGCCACTGGCTCATATAGAAGAGAAACCCAAAAGCCTGCTTGCAGTTCTGGGTAAGGGCCAAACCCAGGACCTTAAAAACCTGTTGAATATCTCAAGAGGTTTTGACCTGCAGCCTTTGATAGGAGCCACCATTCGGTGATCTAATGCCACCATCAATCCAAAACCCACGTTATCTCCCAAATCTGTACAGTCAAAGGAATCTTATTAAGACAGATGACTAAAAGATTTCAGGCTAGCTTATACTTAAATTGTACAACATGATTTATGAGATTTTAATGCTATTAAATCTGAACTTTGATTTAACCTCAGACATGAAGCAAAAAGATGATGCACGGCTGAACATTGACAGGTCTCTTCTACAATATATATACTCCCTACGCTGTCCCAGCTATTCCTTAACTCAATTTAGCCAGCAGTGATCAACAGCAAACCCAGGCAGTTGTGAGTTATTTTCTGCCAAATCTGACAAACTTCACTCTGACTCAGGCTGATATTCATTCCAAAATAGGGAAGAGAAAAGCAGCCAAGCCAAGGGGAGGAGGAGGAAAGGGAGGAGCTGGCAATTGCTCTGCTTTTGGAAAGAAGAGCAAAGGGAAGCTCAGATGTCACCAAGTCTCAGGCAGAACCGTATCAATTTTATGATCTTTTCTTCCCCATTGAGTTCAACACTCACACGCGCCTTGGGATAACAGCGGGGCAAAAAGAATGAACACGTACCATTCATGGCAAATGAATGCTAAATAGTGAATAATTACACTTAATTTTTTTTTGGTTTTGCATGCCACCACCCATGATGAAGATGAGCAGAAATCCCAGTGATGGGCACAGAGAGAGATTCCAAAAGGGAAATTTCCATCCTAAGAAAGCTCCCACCTCTGTCAAGATCAAATGGAAGGGACACTGCAGTCCTTATTTGATTATTTGCTCTTTTCTCTCCCCCTCTGAGCACATTACAAGAGCAAACCCTCCCTCTCTCAGTCATTTGTATAAGAAAATAGCCATGCCCAGCTCTGCAGTCACTCAGTATTAAAAACCTAGGACTGCTGTGCGCTGGCTCTCTGACTGGATATAATATGGTAGCTATTAAGAGAAATTAACTAGAAAATATCCATAGTTAGAACACGGCCAAAAATAAAGTATAAAAAGAACACATCTGAATGGGAAGGCAGCCACGAAACACTGTTTGCTCCCTAAAAACCCTGCAGCCGGCACTTTCTGAAGTTTTCCTACATTAAGGATAATGTTCAGAAAACAATGCAAAGGTTTGTGGTTTGGCTCCGTTTGCTATCATACCTGCCACACGCTCTCCTCCTCATGCCCGTGTGGGTGCCAGCCAGATCCCTTGTAAAACCCTTGAAGGTTTTGCAACACACTTGACTTGTTTAAATGCCAAAGCTACTGCCTATGGCTCAGTTTTTACTTCTTTGGGAAAACAGCTCTTCCAGAGCCTGAGTGCCCTTGGTCTTTATAGGGCTGCTTTCTTCCATAATGACTGGCATGAAAGAGTTGTTTCCTTTTTACCTGTGGGACCATATGAAGAGTTTGTGAGGCAGCCGAAACCTTCCTCTCAAAGGCTGTGTTGTTCTCAAAGCTATAGAAATGAATTCTTGTAGATCTGGTAGTCCCAGGATCAGCATCCAAGTGAGTGTTATTGCAGCCACATTTTTGGGCCAATATCCTTCTGGAAGATCAGCGATCGAAAGCAACCACGTAGCAAATACAAAGGAAGAAAAAATTAGGAAAGGGCTATCAGGAAGAAAATATCTGAAAGGAGCACAGTATCAAGAAGGCTAGGATCAAGCTGAAGGAGCAGAGAGGAACGTCACCACAGATCTTTGAACTGGTGGCCAGAGGAAAGTTCATGATAAGAAGCTAGAGAAGGGTCTCAGAAGCACGCAAAATTAAATTTCCTAGTTCTCAAGTATGAATATAAAGAATTCCCTCTCAAACACAGCTCATGCCAGATATTCAGCAGGAGCCCTGCCCAAAGGCACAAAACTGCATTGAATGTCAGGTTTGTGTGTTGACCCTAACATTCCCTGGGGCCACAAGAGAAGCAGGGATGTAGAAGGTGTAGCAGGGGAGGATGGTGCCTTCCCTATGCTGCCCACAAGATGGACCATTCATTGCAGTCTTGTTGCCATAACAACCATACGAAATGTCCATAAATAGAATATCTTCTGCCAGCAGGATGTCATATTGGCAGAGAAGATTTAACTCCAGCTTCTAACAATGCACTGGCTCCTTAAACACATATATGTACACCCAGAATATGTATTAATGAATACATACATATTCATAAAAGAACTATAGTCAGAAGCATTTACAACTGTGTGACTAACCAAGCTATGAGGATGGTCACTCTGAGTTTTGTGGCACCCATGGAAAGAGGGTTCAGGTCCTCTGTTCCTCCTCTGTGCTGAGGAAGACTTTATTTAAAGTACATGGCTGGCATTAGCCCTTCCAGCTGTCTGCTGAGAATACACCAAAACTGCTTGCTTCATCACATGTTTCTTAAAATATTTATTAACTATTAAAAAAGATAAGGAAGAAGGGTTGTCAACACTTATTTGTAAACATGCACACAAAAAAAATAATCAGGCCCACAGATAAGAAAGCGAATTCTCCAGCAAGAAAGCAGCAGAGGATTCTTCATGGTACACGCAGCTCTCAGACACAGCACTATTCTTTCTCAGACTGCAGTACAACACAAGACCTTTATACATCCTTTCAGTGAATATCAGCATCTTAAACTTCCTATGACAACTCAGGGGTTTAGACCAAGACAGGTACTAGAGAAACCCAAGGAGTATCCTATCAGGTTACTGTCCTATGCCAAATCTGAGGGCTTGTCCGATGATTCCATCAAAACCCAGCAAAACTTCAAGGAACACTTTAACTTATCATCCGTTTAAAATTGCTTCATTAGTTAAATGAAAATAGTGTCATCAGCTCTCTCCTCTCCAGCTTTCGAACGCAAAACTCACCCCTTGGACAGCAAGACCTTCTATTGCTGTAGTTGACTGGGGAGGAGACAAGTGTCACAGCTGACATGATACAGAGGGGGAAACTGAGGCACGAAGGAAAAGCACGTCGGAAGTAAAGTCACCCAGGGATAAAGTCATGAACGCTACCCAGGCCTATAGACCGCCACATTTTTTTACACAACAGATCATCTTTCTTACCAGCAAAGCCCATATTCTAACTGGGATTATAATGAACTCCATGATGATTAATAACTCTCTCCTCCAGAGACAAGTCTCACCTGCACCAGATAATACACCGAGATAAAAGAAGATAAAGCTTCCCAAGAACATAATTACATCCCTATTACATACTCCTGGATTCCTGCAGCTGTTTTAATCCTAGTCATGTTGGGCTGAACTTTAAAATAAACAACATGGTGCATTTTCCACCTTCATTGAATGTAATTAATGGATACGATTAGTCAGCCAAAGATAAAATCCCCTGGCAGAACGTCCATAGCAATATGACTTTTTGCTCCACTTTTCCAATGGTTTTATTTACTTGGCATTCTTTGCTTTGTTTTCCATTCATCATAATATTTTTATCCTCTGACATCCATACTGATTTCATCTCAAACTCTCCTCTTAATCTCATCCAATAAACGTAGAAGTTAGACCATTTCATATTCAAGTTGCCTAGGAAATTCACAAAAACAGCTTCTTAAAAACTCATTTCTCATTTAAATATTTTTCAAATTATGTTTTCAGCACATTCAGTCATCTTGTTGACTTTAATCTGAGTCTAAGTAAATGTGTATCACGACAAACACCTGTGACTACAGGGCAGTAGCTATTCAAGTTCAGCCTCCAAAGAGATAACTGCTGGTCTTTGTGCACCTGATTTTGAACCCATAAAGCATTCAAATGAGGGTACAATATTGGTACATGATAGGGCACCTCCTTTGTGTGTCCATTTCCTCTGGGTGCACACCAATAGCTTTCTATTTTTTTACCCACAGCATCACAGTTTGTGCACACAGGCCCATTCGCTGTGCCTGCTGATTGAGCAAGACATCATGCACACGTTGTACTGTCAAACTGCATGCAAAAAATAGGGTACATGTATGTAAGGAAATAAGACTAATATGAAAAATCTGAACCCGTGTTTTTCAAGCAATTGCAAGTTGCATAGAAGTTTATCAGTAACCTCTGACTTACCTATACAGCCAACTAAAGTCAAAAGAGTTGAAAGTGTGTAAAGGAGTAGCAAATCTTTATATACTCGGAGATTTTCATCCCAAAAAAGAGCTTTCCCAAGATATATAACATATCATAAATCAATTTATCTCTAAAATGAAAAGATCTCCGAGCTGAAATTTTATACATTTTGTAAGAGACACTTAGAAAGTATGGGCAGAATATGTTATGTGTTAAAAATCACAATCAAATATATTGCTAGGACATAGGGTTAATATCATAGGTCTTCCAAAAGGTTCTTGCATCACCAAAAGACCCACATAAGGTGTAGATACTTCAAAAAGATTAGCTTTATGTCAGAGCTGAATCAGCTCACTGGCAGGGCTATGTGGGGAACCTACCCTTGTCTAGGTGGAAGTGCTGCAGGATCCCGCCCCGATTCTCTGGTACTTCTAGTTAATGTAACTTCTTGATTAGGGGATAGATCAAAGGGAAAACTTAGCTGGCAGCTGACTCTTAGGTGAAAGATTGCTAAAATAATAGAAAATTATCATCCCACTTCATTCAATAACATTTCTGTTAATAGATACTTCTTTATAAAAAAATAAAAAAATAAAAGTTTGCATTTGGGGGTTGAAGCACAGCATTTCAGGGGCACAAGCAGCAAAATGACAAGCTATTAGGTAGTAACCCTTTCAGCTAAACAAAGTTTCTGCCAGTCCTCTGATAAGAAATAAGAAGCTTCAGGAGGCCTCCTCAAAATAATATGGTACAAACTTGCCCTCTGCAGTTAATATGCTGCAACAAACTCCTCCTTTCTAACTGACCTCCCGAGCCCCTTTTTCATGTGAGAAATGAATTCTTGCTATCGCTGTAGCGATCAATCTCTTAATCAATGATTCCTCCTTCACAGACATCCTGGCTCACTTGAAAGCTTACACCTCATTTCATATCAATCAATAGAGATGAAAGGCAAAGTTCAAAACACCTATTTAAGGAATATATATTATATACACCAGTAAGTTAATTAAAGAACTACGTTTATCAAGCAAAATTCTTGTAGACAAAGAAAAATACATCACGATCAACATTTGTTATAAAAGAGGCATATGTTTTCCCTAAATAATAATAGATGTGTGAACTGAAAATGGTGATAAAAAACAGTGGGGAAACTGCTATCAGACCACAAACAGCTCACAAACTATAGGTCAGAGCTTGAAAAAAGTTAAAGGCAAAAGCTTTCACAGACCAGTATGTCAGATTTTGATTTTGCAAAACCACTAGTAATGAGACCAAGAGTTCTTTTCAAGTCAGAGCTCAAAGTTCAAAAGAAATACTCTAATATTGATTTGTCTCTAAATATCCCACTTGGAACAAAAACCCTAACGGAAGAAAACTGAGGAAAGGTGGAAGGCAGTGGGAAGCAGAGGTATTTTAAAACTTTTTAAACATCATCTCTACTGCTTTACTTTGAAGACACTTTTTTACATTAAAAATATGAGTTTTTTAGGTAAACAATTCCACAGCATTTTGCAGTGAAAATATGCTTCTGCAAGGACTAATCCTTACTTTGTTTTGAAGAGAGAATAAAATCAAGGAAAAAACTTAGTTCTGTAACACAACACTAACAGCAAGAGTCAGCTATACTTTAATTAGCAGCTATGGCATATTCAGAGATTTGTGATTCCTTCAATAAAGAGATATTTTTTAGGAGCAATTAACACAAGACCAGATGTGAAGCCTTGAAATTCAGAGAGAACAAAGGTGGGAGGTGAAGATGAAAATAAAGATGCAGGAATTGGAAACAAGTTTTTTTTGTCTAATTTTTATCACAGTTCTCCTTGCTTGGGACAAGACAAGTCACCCCTATAAGTGGATCAGATACCTAGAACTGGTCCAAAGCTTCCTCATGTGTGGAATGCAATTCTTGTTATCCTTGTCCCTCTATTTAGAACAAAGCTGTTTGTTAAACACGAAAAAATAAATAAATACTCGCAGCAGAATTATCTTTAGGAGTTCATGAATGTTTATTATTCGTTGCATTTAATAAGCACAGAGAAAGAAAAGGGTCACATCTGGACTAGAATAGCTTGTAAGATTAAGCTAGTATATCAGCAAAACACAGAAGCTGAAGATAAAGACAATCCACTTTTAGTTGCTGTATTTGATTGTTTTCTTTATGGCTTAATAGTGTAAATTGAAAGAGAGCTTAAATGTTAGCATATCCAACAAGATGGTAAATTCAAAACACTAATGGAGTAAATAAAATGATTCATGTGGAATTTTGAAATATCTCAAAATATGTCAGCCACCAGACGTCACAAAACCTGCGAGTGATGATAGACTGAAATGAGAGAAGGGCAAGGCTGACAACAGCACCTGACTGCACAGCATATGAGGAAATTTTCCTATTAATCCCCATAAATCTTAGTGTCTTGGAATGAAAAGAATAAAACACACTTGAGATAAAACAAACTGAGATTTTTGCTGCCATCATCTACGTCAAGTGGAATTAATGTGTTCAAAACCAGCGTCTTGGGAGCGCTACAAAATGCAGGCCACCTGTGCACTAAAAAGAGAGCATTTAAAAAAATATATATGGCCAATCTAATATTACTTGAGCACAAACAAGGTCAATATGTTTACCATCACTCAAATTCTACAGACCTAACCAGTTACTTAAACTGCCAACAGCATGAATACGCAAGCATTTATTTTTGTTCACACGGGTACATAAGATGCTCACTGTATCATCCACACAACAAATCCTATGTGAAAAACACCACTCAGTCTCCATTAGCTCTGCTGAACCCATTATCACATCACTATGGAAGCACAGAAAATAGGTATGAGTAAGTTTATATCACATCCCCATGCTGACAGCAAATTCCTTAGTCTAAGAAATGATAGAACAACCAAAGAACTTGACAAAATCTAGTTCTTCATATTAGTTCCAAAAAAAAAAAAAAAAGCATCTACAATTTTAATGGAAATAAATATGAAATCTCATTCTATACAATAATAGATCTTTTTCCCCCCACAGAGTGCTAAACAAAGAAGTGTATTTCCCCAATCAAAATAGCAATGTAAATCAAGAACATCTGCTGAGGGAGAGATTGCAATAGGTATGATAGAGATTGATTTCTGACATTCTCTATCCAAAGAAAAAAAATCATTCAGAGCAATAAATAACTTTGCTTTGTTAATAAAAACCCCTGTTGCTGCAATGATATGAAAGAAAACACATCCTGAATTTCCCCAAGGAGCAGCAATTTATAACTTCCAATAACACTGTCCTACACTGACTTTATTTACTCCCTTTCTCTTTAGACAATTAGATGCTGGACGATAGAGCTGCCTACTGCCAGTTGGGGTTAGACCACGACACCTATGCAGGAAAGAGTCCTAGTGAATAAACTCTGTATTTAAGACTTCTGAATGCTTCCAAGGGCCCTGGAAGAGTGCTGTTCCATCTGCCTCCAAATTTATGGGGTTGGTTTGCACTGACTGAGGAGCTCTGAGGAAGCATTACAGCCAAAACAGGACATCGAGGCAGCAATGCAGCAGGATGCCTGCTGACAGCAGACCAACTTTGAAATGTTAGGGTACAAGCTGCTGTGTTCAAATTAACTAAGCTAATTAAAGATCAACAGTGATAAGGGTTAATAAAAGAAGAGTAAGACTGATTTTCAACCACTTTGACCTTGAATTCTTAACGAAGTGCAAACGCTCTCACTAGGAAATGTAGTTGCTTGGAAGAAGCATGATAGTCTGCAACTGAACCTGCAAAACAGCCACACACAGCCATTTGTCATCTTCTGGTTGGGGATGCAATAAGGGAAATATGGGGCTCCTAATTTCAGCAGCTTGTGACATATAGAAAGGAAACAGAAGTGGTTTTTCAGACAGAGCACCCACTACATCCAAAATAAAAATCCACCCTATCCACTCTGACAAAATAACACATAATAGAACAAAAACCATGCTGAGAAAAATAGTCAGTTAAGCTTCCCCTTCCTTTGAGGCCTGAAGTCTATTTTTATGTCAAGAACTGAAGTAACATACACCCCATCGAAGCCTGCCTTGCTTCAGCCAATTGAAAGAAGCAGCCTGCAAAGCATTAATAATTCATCTGATTTAGTTTAGCTGGCATATTTCAGACACCAAATTGCACCAAAATCTCCTGCAAGGAAAGAGAGAGTGGTTATTTCAGAAGAAGCTTTCCTCCTTCACAGCATGTTCTTTTTCTTTTTACTTACTTTCTTTTCCATGTATTTATTGGTGATGACAAGACATTGCAGGCAATCTAGGAGAAAAAAAAGGTCACTATAGCAAAGCAGGAAAAGCAGAGGCATCGGTAAGACAAAATTTCCACATCAACCATGATCCACCAAACCAATTTATTTCTGGTGAAAAGCAGATAATTCAGTGTTCCTTGACAGTGATTTTGAGAGGTTATCCCTGACACAGGAAGAGCAGAAGTGACATCTGACTTTTATCTCTCCTGTTCCCATGATGCAGTCTTAAAGATGACGAAAACTTAGATGCGACTCACATACTGGTTTTGGTTTGGTTTTTGTGGGTTTTTTTTTGTTTTGGTTTGGGTTTTTTTCCAATTGATGTGTGCCATGTACTGCTTCAAAAGGAAACCCTCTGTTGCCTTTCCACACCAGCACTTCATTAACTAGAGTCCAATTTTTATGTCCATTCATTTTACTTTCAAAATATTTTCTAGAAACCGGAATGAATTAAGCCTCTGGCTGCCTCCAGGCTTATTCACTGTATCGATTGCTCTGGAGATGAGTGGGAGTAATTATTCTGAAAAGGTTCATTCTCAAGAGTGAAAATGGAGGGTGCTAAATGTATTCAAACTGGTGAATAACATACAGGCGAAAGTGAGAAAAGATGCAACTATGAGTGAATGAAAAGGAAAGTACCAAAGGACTGAGGTCTGCAACAGTGATTTTTTTTTTATGACCATGACAGCATAAAGGGGAAAATGAGACTGTACCAAATTAGAGATTTTTCTCTTCTGACTAAGCAGATGAGATCAAAAAGGATCAGAATTATTTCTACACAGATCTGTTCCCTTCCATGTGAGGCTTTGTTAGGGGAAGAGTTGCAATTATTTTCACCGTGACCTGGGCACCACAGACTTGCCGTGGCTCCCTATGTCCTTTTCTCATATTTCTTGACCAAAGGGCATCTGCTACCAAGGATAATCCACGCATCTATTATCAGTACCCTTGGAGGAGGACATCGCTGCAAAGTTTCCTATCAGGCTGTTGAAGATAGCGCATCTTGTAACACTATTCAGAGCCATTTCCATGACATCGTTCACATGCTGAGCAAAACTGTGAGTACTGCAGCCGACGTGCCTGGGGAAATCCAATCCCACTACAGCCCCTGCAGGAGAATGGCCCAGCGTCATCAAGACTTGTGTGGCTGAGCAGTAAGCAGCACCTACTGCCCAAAACGATTTGTCACAATTTAGTAGCAGTATTAGGTTTCACAACATTTTGAAACTAACAAAAGTCCTGCGAGACTAGTGATTACCTTTTATATCACTGTTTAAGTGTGTGTGTCAAACCCCAAGAAAGATAGATTATAATCCATGGTCATTAATCATCCAGGCACCTGCGGACTCAAAGCTCTGTGAAAGAAAGGACACAGTAGCTGATGATACACCTCCAAGAGAAGATATATGGTCTGAGACAGGCTTGGATTTCATTGAGAAGAGCTGCACCCGACAAATGAAAAGTTGAGGACTTTGTGCTTTCTGTTCTGTGCTTATACATTCCCTCTCCCAAGGGGAATTCTGTCCTTCAAATGTTATCGTTCTGCTTGGCTGCTGCAACTAGTGAAGTCATGCAAAGTAATTATAAAGATAGAATTTCCAGCTCTTGCTCACTTCTTAGTGAATATTCCTTAGTCTTCTAGCAAATGAGGACAGAGAAGTAGCAAAATAATGTAATGGTACAAGTGTGTAAAAAAATAAATAAATAAATAAACCACAGTAGCTTTCCTATGGATAGCTGAAAAAGGATTAATCTCCTACTTGGAATACTGACAACCTATTTCATTCAATAGAAAACACTTTACCTTTAAAAAAAGCTTGTATGTGCAAAGGCTACTGAGCTCCTTTAGAAAGGACCTCTGCAAGGCAAAGTAAAGGAAGATAAGATCATTATTTCATTTTCTGTCACCTGTAGAGAACTGGTTTATTCCCATCTCTCTGGGTGCCTTTACCTGTCTCTGCAGGAGGAACTCCTGACTAGTCAGTTTTCAAAAAACTCTTTAGCAAGAATACGCAAGAATAAGGTTTATGTCAAAACACACCTAATTGTGAATTTCTGCATCCTTATTCCAGATACGCTTTTCCCTTTAGGACAGCTGCTTAATTCAGTGCATACAACAGCAGCTCCGAAACAGGATGGTGGTGGTTGTTTTGAAAAAGCTGACAGCAAACCTTTGTCTAAAATACCAAAAGGACATGTACTTCCTGTGACCTTTTGATGCTAGATTATGATGAGAAACAAGAATACACTTCAGAGCCCTATCAAAAATGGTACAACTGGGACATGGCTGGCCTTCATCATCGTTCTCTAGAGAGAAAACATAACTCAGGTGAACAGCCGTTAGTTTGTGTGCTCAGCAGCATTCCAGACATGCCTTTTAGAAGGAATGCACGTCTCTCATCACAATAAATTTCCAATAGGACATGAAGTCCTCAAAATACTAGCAAGTGCTACATCAGGAGAAAGTCATTTTCATCCGATGACTTCAACATATCAGGTCTGATACTTCCAGTTTCTGTGTCTTGCATCAGCCTGTCTAACTGCATAACGGCACATTCTTCCTTATGTCTAGTCTAAATCTGCCCCTCTCCAGTTTACACCCATTCCCCCTCATCCTATCATCACAAGCCTTTATGAATAGTCCCTCTCCAGCTTTCTTGTAGCCTCTTTCAGGTACTGGAAGGTGGCTATGAGATCTCCTCAGAGCCTTCTCTTCTCCAGGCTGAACAAGCCCAACACTCTGAGTTTGCCCTCGTACAGGAGGTGCTCCAGCCCTCTCATCCCTGTAGCCTCCTCTGGACCCATTCCAACAGCTCCACATCCTTCTTACACTGAGAATTCCATTTTCAAATAAATCCTTGTGTAATCTAAGTGACTTGCTGAACTGAAGGTCCCCTTGCTCACCCTAGTGTGTCACACATACCTTCACTTCTAAAACCAGCTGTTTTCTAAAACCAGCTGTTGAACAGGTGTTGGGCAAGCTAAGAAACAACCACAAAGGAAAAAATCTGAGGAAAAAATATTGTCCAGCTTCAAATAGAACCACAGCAGAGCATTTTCATGCCCTCTGTCAGCAAGCTTGGTGAATGAGAATAAGCTTCAGTCATTGAGAAGTGCATGGACCAAACCATTTTTCTAAAAAAGGCACCCAAGAACACTTTGGCTAATTTAGCCTCTCTTTCAACAGAAAAAATTGTCCACATTGACAGAGAGACATCTGATCATTTGTCCAGGGATTTCCAAGCCTTAAACAGTGCACGTCCCAGGGCTGCAAACATCAAGAAATCCTGTACAAATCACCACTGGGCTCAGTTAATCCAGGACCATGTGGTAAACCCAAGAGTAGAGCCATGTCACTACTTTTATAACCCAGTGCTATTCCAGCGGCCACATCCAGGCTCTCCACTCACAGCAATACCCACCCCCATAATCATCAGTGTAGGGGGTGCACAGGCTGCACCCTGTGTTGACTTTCATGGCTTTAAATGCTGTAGGAGAGCAATGCACTCACAGGATGCAAATAACTTATACATAAAAGCCAATTAAATATCTGCTTTTAAAAAAATATGTAGTCAACTTTTCCAGCTCATAGGACAAAATTACATAACCAGAGCAGAATTCTCATGCATGGAAAGCTGCATATTAGGAAAGTCCAGGCAGAGTTGCAGGTTTTTGCAGGAAAGCTCCCTGCAGGTCAGACTGTCCTCCAGTTTGGTTGAACAAGAGATTCACAAGACAGACATGGTTTTCCTGCAAAAGTACAGCCAGTTCTCAGATTTCATCTGATTAGGACAAGGAAGCCAAATAAAGTAGTATAAATTGCCAACTGACCAAAACTGAACCTTTGAGATACATTGCATACCTCATCTGTTTGCTCTCTGCCCTCATTGCTCCTACAGCAAATACAGATATTTTTCATGCTGGTGCCAAAAAACGTTTTATTCCTCTGCAGAAGTCATTTATTAGGGAAAGAAACTGAGAATTAACTGTAAGTGACTTACTTTGCTTTTATCCTCATAATTCAGGCTTCCTGATTTTGCTTGTTTCTGCAATTTCAGATATATAAAGGCCTATATTAAAAAGTTGCCTGGCAAAAAGCTGGCACCATTTGCCTACACTTTGATGTCTAATGCTCTTGCTTTTTGCATCTTCTTCCAGAATTTCAGAGGCAGCCCAGCAACCATCTGCAGAGCTTTCCTCTCCTCCCCCAATTTTCAATTATTTTGCCATCTAAGCAGCAGTTACTCTAACATCAAGCTGCAATCTCCATGAGACTCTACAGTCCCTGAATTTGACTCGTTTTCTAGCTGAGCAGGAAGCAGCATCACCCCCGCTAGTGGTGCCGAGCCCCCCCCCCCACACTGGTGCAGATGACGTGTGATGGGCTCCACGCTGACCCACCACTCCCATGGCACAGAAATATTTTGCATTGGACAATGTTCTCGGACACACGGTGTGAATGCTGGAGTTGTCCTATCCAGGGACAGGAGATGGACTCAATTCTTTCAAGTCCCTTCCAACTCAGGGCATTCTACAGTTCTATGAAATAGGCACCAATAGAAAAGGGGTCAGGATCTATTTGATCATGTATGTTAGCTTATAAAAGAAAACAGCAGGTTTTTTTCCACTCGAAGTCTGAAAGGAATTTTAAAACACAAAGGACTGATTACAGAAACTGTACCTTGGCTAGGATGCAAGTGTGCTGAAAAGTCAGAGCATTGCTTCACTGCCTTCCAACATATGGAAACAGGATGCCACAGTTTGGCCTAACCCCTCTGGCTGAAAGGACACATCAGGACCATCACTTCCACCAGCCCAGAATTAGCAAGTAAACGCACTTCACTCAGGAGCCAACTTGCCACCCGTTTCAGTGTCTTTAGTTTTTCAGGAGCTAATGTTCACACTGCAGTGTTGGCACAGAACGTTTGTTTCTGCAGTCCCCACAGGAGTTACACTGATCAATAACGTCTCTGATATCACAGCTCATTCTGCACTCATTTTCCTAGGACACAGCAAAACACGAAGCAGACCCATACAACAGCAAAATGGTTGTCATCAGGAGAAAAGCCTCGTGCCCCGCATGCCGCTTGGCCTCTGAACCCCATCTGATAGCTAAGCACATTTATCCAGAGTACACAGAGTCCATCAATGATCACAATGCCTCTCATTTACTCCTTTTTATTGGGAAGTCATTCTAGTGATAATTCAGATTTACAATCATCTCCTCAATTTATATGAGCAGTTGTTGTACATCTCCAGTTACCTTTGTTCCTTTTCTGATTTATTCAGAGTTGTAACTGCTGTTTGCAGCTTGGTTTTTTGGTTTTTTTTTTTAATTCAATGGGCTTACTTTGGTTCCTATGTTCACGTGACATCATTGCAAGAACTGCAGAAAGGACTGCAGCTGTGCTCATGAGCATGATCAAATAAGCTAATCCACCACTGAGTCTTAATCATCTTAATCCTGAAGCATTGAAAATGCCCCTGCCTGTTAGAGTCGGACCTAAGCCTGACCTTCCTCACACTGCACACCTCATTACAGAGATTAGAGCCAGCAGCCTTGAACTCCCTCGGAGTTCAAAGGGATGTAACCATTTGGATAACCTCTACTGTACCAGTAAAGATGAACTCATGTTACATGAAAAACTGTGGAAAAAATATCCGTCCTCTTTCTGGCAACTGTGCTGTACTAAACCACCAAATCAAACTTGGAAGTGTGAGTGTAAAACAAAACCAAAACCAACAAAAAACAACAAAACCCAATTTAGACAAACAATAAACAAATCAGTCCTTTGTCCATCCTGAAGAAGTGTCTGAGAGCATACATCCTGATGTAATTAATTCTTTTAGACCACCTCAGCTGTAGCTGTTCAAGTTTGTGCTGCCCATTACTTGAGTTACATATTTCCCCATTCATTTCAGGCTCTTTTTTTGATTTAGGCTCCTCTGGCTGCAGTATGCAAACTGCTTGTCAAATATGTCAATAAACATAAGCCAGGAGGAACAAGCACATTTATCTAGTCTGGTTATGCAGGTAACGTGCCACAAAGATGTCACAGCAGCTAAGCAGTGTCAGATGCATTTGCTCAACCTACATCTATTTTAATTGCACAATTACAAAACTAGTGTGAATCCCATTTATATAAAGTGATTTTCTGTTCAGCTACTTAAGAATCACATTTTCTTCATTTCCACGGACACACACAAACCCACAAGAATTGTAGAAAGCTGTAATTCACCATGGTGACACTAGCAAGTTCCTGACCAGACATGCTGATGGTGCTCAAGTGTCACTCGGCAAGCGTGGACAGTGTTTTTTAAATTTCATCTTACACAAAATATATTCACTCTCTTTCAACTGCCCGATAATTCTTTGTTTATTCACCTACTTATGATGCAGAATACAAGTTTTCATTTACATTTTTTCAAGTCAGACTTTCCCATTTCTCTGCCTACACAAGGACAAATATTTAACCAGCATGTAATAAGAACACTTTCAAGGTCCAAAGAAACGCAAGTACTTCTATGTCAAAACAAAATGTCATCAGAAACAGAAACCAACAGTAAACACTGCTTTGAATGTGAAATAGAATATATCAAAATATGCATGAGAGCAGCTAAAGATACATTCTCTGCATAGATAACACTCAACAGCTTGTTAACCTACAGAGAAGTGGCTTCTGTTCCCCTCAGCAATTCAGTAGATTGCCCAGACACCCAAAAGTGCTGTAACCTCAGGTAATGCAGGAAACTGTCTTCCTTTTCTTTGAATTGCACAAATCCCACTTTTGCTCACATTAAAATGGCATTACGATTTGAAAATACAAGGGGGTTTCTTGTATGTTCATTTTTAAAGTTGTCTATTGTGCCTTTCATCAAGAACCTGTAACTTATCAAAACTTAAAAGGACAGTTCTACATGTATCGACTGGATCTCAATTGAGTCGAAACATCTCTCATTACTTGAGCTATTAGTTTGTACAGCAACCCTTGGAAGGCAAATTTATTGCAACATCATCTACACTTATTCCCTTGTGGTGTAGATTCTCTGATCATCCTTTGTACTACAAATGCTACAACAGATAAATTCACATGATGATTGTAATAGTTACGTGTTGCAATAGATTTTTTTTTAAGCCAATAGCCAATTTACAGAGAAAAAGAAAACAAAGGAAGGATTTTAAACAGGTAGAAGTCTCACACTTAATTTCAATTTAGATTCAGCCCTTCTGCTGAACACGACATTCTTACAAACGAGGCCACCACTCACAGAACACACACACACATCTATAACAGATTGTGTCAAACCCTGGGATTTAATTCCCACTTCAAATATGTTTGGAAGCTGAGCACATTACCAGATCCACAGATGAATATTGGTTAGGTATGGGTTCATATTACTTTCATCAGCATTTAACTTTCTCCTGACAAGAACTACAAAAAATTTCACTGCCTACAACCTTGGCAGCAGCTCTGTTGGCATTCTCTTGTAATCTCATAAGCTTGCATTATTACATCCAATATAACATGCAGCATAAGAGCCATGTGTTTTATTTAACCCCAAATGTTATAATAAAACCAGCAGCAGCACCTTCTCAAAGCCTAATTTCATATCTTCACAGCTTTCAGCAGTGTCCAGTCCACAAAAGTATTTATGAAGCACATAACACCAGCTACACAACATCAAAGCTTTCCCTGTTTCCCAGCCCTCTCTCTCGGCTTCTCCTTTTATACAGTTTCTCTGTAACAGCTTATGGAAGCAAATGGATGCACACCGATGGTTTGCAGAAGCTGTTTGCTTTTTGGGGGATTCACAGCATGATCAACAAGATCCTAAATGCAGAGTCTGACTACAGAGTTTGCAGATAGCTTTGTCTGATGCATCTTCTGTCCATTGTGATTCTTTCAACAAATTGCCCCATTTTCTGTGACTTGCTTCACTGTGAGGGAGCATTTACCTAGGTTTCTCTAACAGCCTATATAAAAACCCTATTTGTTCTAGTGCTTTGTCTCTAGTTACTTAGAACACCCCAGATTACTACTGTTGTTTCCAAAGAGAAGCTCTTCAGACATGGGGAGGAAAGCAGACAGGCCACTGATGAATGATATGAATTCAAGAGTCTCCAGATATCATGACATGCACTGCAGGAGAATACAATGTTCTTACCAAAAATATCTACTACCTAGTAGGAGAACAAAACAAAATGAAAAAATAGCCATATTCACATTAGCATTTCTGTCTGAACAACCGTTTAGAAATACAAACAAGTTCACATGCCTGTCAGTTTGAAGGTGCTTTACTACATGTTTTCACATTAAAAAAAACTTGAAGAACATCAGGTAATCTTCTTTATTAACGTTTTGACAAAACTATTTTCAGAACAAAATGCAAATCCATATCTGGCATGATGAAAATACATTCTTCCTTTGTCTGAATTCCCCCTCCAATTTACAGAGACTTTTTTTGGACAACGTCTTACATGCATCTATTCTGAATTTGGGATCAACTCTTTAGACCATGATCCATGAGCTATGGAGTTCCTTCTTAAGGCAGAAATGTGAAAATTCAGATACAAATCCCCAATTGTGAACCTATCAGCAACATTTTCCTCTGAGTCATCCTGCAACTGACATGAGCACGTTTTCCACACCTCTGTATTGGACAAAACCCCTAAACACATGGAATCCTTTCCTTCCACAGACTCAGATTTTGTGATGTTGCATCCAACAGGTAAGAAAAAGTTTAAGTTCTACGAAAACTCCAAGGCTGATTTATCTCACACATCCACTATTGAGGTCCCTTGTCTATTCCACAGAATCTTTTAGATTGTAAAAGACTTTTAAGATCATTCCCTCTATGTTGAGGCGAGATCAGATATGTCTAGACCAAGTATCAGGCTAGAAGCTCCTTGCAGATCTCCAGAGGCAAGAGAATCCCACAGCTTATTGCAAGGCTTCACCTGACTGTTAACAGATATGCTCTCAAATCTGATCTAAATCTTCCCTTGCTTCAAATTAAACCAAATAATTATTGCTTCACTCTCTCCCAAAACAAAACTACTGCTGTGCAGTAATGGTGGGCGATGGTATACTGTACTGGAATCCAAATCCAGCTGGTAAATGAAACCAATTTCTGTTCAAACCCTAATTCTTCCTTCATCTTCATTAAGATTTAGAGAAAACAATTATTGCTGGATGGTACAAGTCCTTACTCATGAGGAACTCACCAGTGTAGCTAATGGCTGCAGTCCTCAGCTGAAACTAATCTGAGCTCTGACTGAGGTTCAGTAAAACCCTTTTACCATCTTAAAATTACTCCTATCAGTCTGTAGTTTGTGGCTCCAACCCAGAAAACATGCTTATACTTCTCAAGTCTTGCTTCTACAGCATCAAGCCCAAACTGCAAGTTTTAGAGTTTAATAGTATAACACTCTTGCTTTGAAGTACAAAACACTGTCAGACCTTTAGTGTGAAGCAGAAAGGAGAGGCAGCACGAATTACAATAAGACAGTCAAAAACAACTACTATAGAGAAGAGCCAACAGTAAGAGACCGAATGAAATAAGAGACTTGCCCATAGAACACAAAATATTATAATGAATAAATAGATAATTCAAGAAAATTCAAGTTGAAGTTGCCAAGAACTATAACTTGAAACTTGCAGTGAATAAAAGTGAGAAGTTTTCTAGACACTAATGTTTTATTGAAGTTTCTGTTCAAATAGTTAGTGATAATATTTGTCAAACAAACCCACAGAGCTCCAAATATTAGAGACAGGTTATTTATGACTGACAAAAAGCACAAAATACCAGACCATATTACTCTGCAACAGAGAGGCAGGCTATGCCAGATGTTTCACGGCAGTATATATTTTCAGTCCTTAATTAAAAGAAGAAACTAGAACAATAAGTCCCAAGTCACAATCATTACAAAACTTTGAAGGAAAAAAACTAGATCAAGTGTTTACGGTTTTTAAGAGACTTAAATTAAGTGCCCAATAAAATGGGCAGTTAACCATATAAGCATAGATCTCTTCACTGCTTTAATTATACATGACTCATCTAATTTACAGGTTTTTTTGGAAGCTTTGTGCACACTCTTCTCAAGGGTGAAAAAACCCGGGCTATACAATAAGATGAAAGTTTAGTTGACTGAGAATTCATGCTTTGGAGGCAAAAGATATAGATAGATTCAATATATTACAAGGCATAAAGAGAATTTGCAAAATGGTGTGCCGTGCTTTTTGAAAGTCAACAGGGTTTTTTTTTTCCTTCCAAGGGTAAAATAGTAGGAAGCAGCTACAAAACTGCATTTCAAGAGAATAGCAAGTTATAATGTATACAAGTGAACACTGAACAACCACTACCTTCAGGAAAGAATAATGCATGCCCACTTCACCTTCAGTGAAGCAAGGAAAGAAGGGTGAACACTGGATTTACCATCCTTAAGATTTTTGTCACATCAGTGATGTAAAATCAAGTAACGTTAGTTTTAAGTGGGAATTTAGACACGAAATCAAGTTTAATTACAGCTAAACCATACTTTGAATTACTACCTGTCACCAAGCTGAAGGGTGCTCCTAAGATGCTCTCTCCTAGAAGGGGAACACACGTGAACAGTTCGAAGAAGCGACTGCAGTAAATAATATGCAACCTAAACATCTCAAAACTGCCAGCTAGTCTTGGATTGTTTGTTTTCAACTATCTACCCACAGTCATTACAATTCTTTTCCCCTGCCAGAATCTTTATTATATTTTTAATATAAGGCAAACAGCAATACTAAGTAGCGCTTGTGAAACCAACACTGAACTTACCGGTCATTTTACCTCTGACTGAACCACAGGTTATTCTTGCCGCAGGGTAAATCTGCACAAAATGGTCACCAAGCAGTCTGGGCTTCAGGAGAAGACCCATTTCACTCTAGTGACATTAAACTACACTTGAACTTTAGAAAACCCAATTTTCTTTTAGATCAATAGAGTCAATACAGGTGTTAGGGGAAAAACTATTACATTTGCAGTACTTCTGCATTTCATAACCCACATGCAGACTATTTGCTGGCCTATAAGAACTCTGCTTTTCTCAAGAATCAAGAGGAAATACTGATGATATACTACTACTCATGGCAGGGGGAGAGAAACACTGAAAACAGACACAACCTTTACAGGTATAGCAACCTGTAATTATTTCCTCCAGTTACTTCAATTACTCTGCTCCCACCTTGAGATTCAAGAGACAAATGGGGGGGTTCCTCCCACCTCCATCTTCTGGTTTTGACAATTAATTTTCTGGGATTTTAAAGCAATGACTATTATTGGTGTCACAGCAATTTATGTCAGCTATCTACAAATCAACTGGAAGTTCTCTTTATAATATTTTCCTATAAATCCAGTAATATTTGATTTAACAAGACAACTGTCAGCTTCTCAGTGAAGAAAGTATATCTTCTTAAAACATTTGTGCAGTATGTAGTAAAACACAACCTTGATCCAAACATAAAGAGTGTTTAGAGGTAGGAGATGAAAGGAAGGGTTTCTTGAATCAGAAAGATCCTAGCCAAGAAATGCTCACAAAAGTGGAATTTTAATATCTCCTTAGGCTTTCAGTGGCATTGGAGTTGCACTACAGCTTATTAACTTATCAAATATTGCACAATGTACCTGAATACTAAAACATTACCCACAAGAAATTTACCATAAATATACTGTATCAGAATTGTGCCTATTTTAAGCTTACATCTGGGCTTGATTCTGCTCCATCTGAAGTCAAGGGCAACACCAATGCACATATTAAAAAGTAGGATTTTTCTTATACACAAGAGGCCGGGTAGGGGGGAAGTTATCACAAGCTGCAACTTTCACCCTGAACAAATTCAGGAGAAGAAAGATCTGTTGGCAGCACCCAGGAACATTCCGTGCATATTGTTGATTCCCATTTCAATAACAGCCTCAAATGCCCCTGTTACTAACCCAGCACCTGGAGCACTGTTCACTGCAGAGGAGTCCAGGTCGTCCGCTGAAAT
Source organism: Phaenicophaeus curvirostris (assembly GCF_032191515.1). Taxonomy (NCBI): domain Eukaryota; kingdom Metazoa; phylum Chordata; class Aves; order Cuculiformes; family Cuculidae; genus Phaenicophaeus; species Phaenicophaeus curvirostris. The sequence continues at coordinate 1,721,789 of NC_091409.1, read as the reverse complement.
GTTAGGATACATTGGCACTCATCCCAAAAACTGAAGGGTCCAAACAAGGCAGCCAATTCTATCAAATTCGAGTAAGTATTTGAGAAATCCTCTGTGAGCCAAGATCAGAGGGAGACAGCTCTACAAGCATGCACAAAGCCACCACACTTAAGTAGTCTGTTGGCACCTTTTATCTGAATGTAAAACAGTCATGCCAGATGGCTTCTGTTTTCAGTTGTTCATAGTCTCTATAACTGTATTCACTACTTTGCATACAATAGTTTCTATGTATTTTACATGTTTGTTCTACGCTTTCTGGAAAATCTTGATGAGACATAAAAAAAAATCATGGTATAACACAAAAGACTTTACTAGGAAACCTTCTTCCTTTTCACTTGGCATGTAGAATCATTTTTTGTTTGATAACTTTTAGTTGAAAAACTTGAATCTAGCTGAACAGTCCTTATAAAGGATATTCAGTCATTACACAACAAAAAATCTACCCGTTTTTATATAGAAACATAGAATAGTTTGGGGTGGAAAGGACCTTAAAGGTCATCTAGTTCCAAGCCCCCTGTGATATAGCATGGGGCCCAGAAACAAGCCTGAAGAAAGTGCAGCTGAGTGAAAGAAAGGAAATGCAAAAGGCCAAAATGTGTCAAATACCACAGATCTGCCAGTCCTTCAAAGGGAAGCAGGTCTGGCACGCCGCCACAGAAGAGCTAGAGCAGGTGCTGCAGCACGAAACACACAGCTCTGGCTTCCAAGGTACAGTTCTCATCAATAATGGATAGCTCTTAGGATTCAATTAGATTTCTCTGCTATTTAAAGTTTGATCCAGCTTGTTCATTTTCAGTAGGTATTTTTTCCCTCGAGGAGCCCCAACACTTAGTTGTCACAGTTCCTAGAACTTTGCTGGCGCTTGGCCCAGACAAGTTGTTACAGAACTCTCGCCTTTATTATTCCTGAACAAGACAGAAGACTTGACAATTCTGACAACAAACAAGAGTCAGATGCTCCAAGGAACATCAGCTGCTCCCCATGTTCTAAGCACTTGAAATTATGCCCTGAATATTTACAGGCCTCCAAACTGAACTTGTCAATACGAGAGTCTGCAGAAAAAAAAAACCTCACTCCTTTTTTGCAGAAAGTCTGTGACACCTACAGTCTGTAAGCTAAGCATTTCAGCTAGAACACCCACGTATTTATCTGGAAATGGTCAGTCATAATGCATTTGACTTCATCTGAGTTGCTAGAAACCTACTAATTCCTAGGCTAAGCTCATGCCTAGCCACCTGGTGTGCCTCTAGTCTTGCTTCAAAACTGTTGTTTAAGTTAGGCAGCTTATTATTCCACTTTTTACCCATTCATGGAGTTTCACAGAGCAAAGCCTCTCTGCTATCATTTTTCTCGGCTGCACGTGTCACACTGCCTGCACATTACAGTCAGACTAATGCCCAAGACAGATCTCATTACTAGTTTCCAGATACACCAATTTTTCCTCATCAGACTTCTCTACCAGAAATACCTGCCAAGCCACAAACCATATGGCTTTCCTTCACACACTTGAAGACCCCATTGCTTCCACGCACAAGAGCACTCCAAACAACATATGGACATGGAACAGATACGCTTTCTAGCTGGCCATAATGCCAGCTTAGCGTGCATGAGTAAGACTCCATACAGCTTCACCAGACACCTCAGAATATTCTCCCATTATTGCCCTGCTGTTAATTTCTAGAGTTCCCAGGTAGTGGCTTTGCAAAGGGTTCTAAGTGACACTGATAAAAGTGGACACAGCTACAACAAGAAGGGGAGAAACAGCAGCTGGAGTCAGGCCAAAGCAGCAAGTAATAATACAAATAACAAACTCTTCCCTCTGCTAAAAACACAGACTTTTTCTCTCTCAATCCTATTCTCTCCCCCTCATTGATGCTTCCTCTGGAAAATAAAAATACCAGTATGTTCAGAGAACAGTATGTGCACAAAGCCACCTCTGAGCATTTCAGAATCACACAACAGTTGCTGCTGGAAGAGACATCTGGATATAGTCTGGGCATTGGACTAAAGACAGCTGCTCAGGACCTTGCTAGCTGGGTTAACTGTCTCCCAGGATGGAGACTCCTGTGGGCAGCCTGATCCACTGTTTGACTAGTTATACAGTACAAACTATTTTTACATTCAAATGGTTCCTGTGTTTCAGTTTGTGCCTGTTGCCACTTGTCCTTTCACTGGATAGAATCACAGAATAGTTAGGGTTGGAAGGGACCTTAAAGATCACCTAGTTCCCATCCCCCTGCCATGGGGGGGGACATCCCACTAGATCAGGTTACCCATACCATTGAGAGAAGTCCTATTCCATGGTTTTTTTACTCACTCTCACACACACCTCCCATCAGGTATTTGTACACATTAAGGTCCTACAAGTATTTGAGGACGAGTTCTCTGTGGTAACAGTTTGATCTCTTTGGTGCTACTACATTCCCAGAATAAAGTCAAATCCAATAACATGGTGCAACTTGCAAGTAGAATATTTGTTTCTAACACATTTCTGAACAATTTTCATTATTGCTATTGAAGAGGCAAACATCAGACAGCCACTGTACTGAATACTTGGGGGTTTTCTATAAAGCCGTAGAACATTTTATAAGACTAAGGCAGTAGATTTACACTGCTAATCTGATCACAGATCTTATGTCTATATCAGAACCGAATAAACATGCAATCACATCAGCTTTTTGCAGAAGGATGAAAGTGAGAAAAGAGTGCTGGCCAGGCTTGCAAATTCAGACCTCATGGTATCTAACCCACAGGCAGCATCAGAGTTACTGGAGGAGTTAATACGCCGTTCCAGTAACTGCCAAGCAAGCCTATATAATCAAGGGAGCCATTTAACTTGTTAAAAGTGAGGAATATTCTGCACAAAAGTGCCGCCTTTCATTTATGCCCAAAGAAATCCTTCTAATAGCTTGTAATAGCAATATTTAAAAGACTTTTCTTTGGAGCCCATTGTACACACCTCTGTTCCTTTCAGCCTCTCACAAAGCCCACTACTGAGAGACGAAAGCTATAATTTTCTCTGCTTGTAAGTGCTCCATAGGTTTAGCTGACCTTTAGAAAAGACGTTCTTTCCCTTACCGCGTCCTTTAAAGCAGCAGCCTTTTTAGGGCGCACCCTGTGGTCCAGGACCTCCTGGTACCACGGAAGAGTGACAGGCAGACACATCCCACAGCACCAAAGACCACACAGGATCTCCAAAACGCTGCCCGGCTTAGCAGGGTGGCAGCAAGCACGCAAGAAAAACGCTACTAGACATGCGGAGCAAAGAGCACACTGAGCCTCTGACACGTAATTCTGTCACTGATTGCTCCACTCTGTTCTTGGCCAGAGCTGCACTATTCAGCAGTACTTGGAGCCCAAACTCCTCCTGTCTAATGCCTGCTATCATCGCTGTGTGGAGCCTTAGGCAAACCACAAGTAACAGCTATTACAAATGCCCCCCTCGCGCATCAGCCTGGTGTGTGCATTCACTTGAGGCAGCCTGTAACTTCTTTGAATTTAAAAACAGGTTATTTATTATACAAGTCAGTCAAGCTCTTCATTAGACCAAAGCATTTCCTGGGTACCATGTGTGTACAGATCTACGCAAAGAAGGCAACTAAAAAAGGGCTTTTACGGTACCGTGGGCTCTGCTCCTACATGCTCACAAAAAGCAAGCACCGCGAAACTCGTCAACTGCAATTCTTCTTCTCAGAAAACCCTGGCTTAGCCTCCTCTCCCAGTTCAAGATTGTTGAATAAGAAAGATGGGCATTTTATCTAGTTACTTTATAGGACATAGCCAGAAATTTGTCTGTGTTTGAACTTACACTTCAGTTCCACAGTCCTAACTAGTCAGCAGTATATTCAATAACATAGTTAATAGTTAACATATTCTTTTAATATAAGCAGCACCAAACAACATCTTAACAGCACACAGGCTGTATTTTGTAAGTGATATCCTGGATGTAGGATTTCAGTGGATTCAATCATATACATGATCTCCCTTTAAGAACATGATTCCAGAAAGGTATTTACAAGACTTCTATTTATGTTTTATTCAGATACTGTCACCACAGTCATGTACAGTATTTCAGGCCGTTGGAAAAAAAAAAGAAATTACATTAACAATAGGCAATCATTTAAACCACAATAATGTTATGTTTTGCTAGCTATAAAGGTCTCATTTGAATCCCAAGCTTCATGCAGTCATCCAAGGAACACGTGAATCTAAGACTTTGCTTTGGACCCAGCTTTAAACATAGCTGATCCTGCTTGTTCCTTTAAAGAGAAAACATACTGAAAGCTAAACTAACATGAATGAGGTTTAGTAAAACCAGGACAAACGTGCTCCAGCATCAGCTTTTAATGGACATTATGTCACTATAACAAAACCCAAATACTGCTACAAGAACAAAACCCAGACTAATGAGAATCTGGATCATCTTCATGTATACTATAACTGATAATTTCTAATGAACCAGACATAACCTAATAAATTTGGTACAAATCAAAAAGGTGTTCTTGAGAATGTTTAAGTAGCTTCCCAATTTTATTAAAGAATTGGAGGATGAAAGCTCTTAATTCTCATGAAACCCACCTTTCAACATAAATAGGCTATTATCTAGACAGACAAAAAGGAAAATTTTTTTCACCTCCTGTTGGACATAAGCTTTTGCCTGTTTTCTGACAAACTTCTCAGCTTCTGACACAACACAGATGTTTGGAAAGCATCTGCCAAACAAACAATCCAGGCATTTATGTAAGTACATGTTGATTGCTTTTAATGATGCTATAGTCACCTCATCCCACCATAAGGACAGGAAGCTCAGTACCTATTAATCACCAGTGAAAAAATTTCAACAACCTCTTACGTGTGAGAACTTATTTTAGCACCAGAGTTCAGAGAAGCTGTAAGTCTTCATACAATTAATTTCCCAATAAAGAAATTGTAAAGATCATTAATGACTGTAACATTTCATTAAGTAGTAGTAAATAGAGGTGAATCAGCCAGACCAAGCAACTCAGTAGAAATGCTAGTGCTCACAGCATGCTAATTAACACCATCATCAGTATTCCTTTTAATGACTACATCAGCTTGTTTAAGATTTAATGCATATTTCGCCAACTCTCATTTTTCCTATTCAGAACATATACCAGGCAAAGACCACATAAAAATAAAAGAAAGCCGTCCTATTCACATTTGTGGAGATAATTTCAGCATTTTAGCTTCCAGTTCATTCTGCTTTCCAAATTAGGATGTGAATGTGAGCGAAAGACAAAAAATGTACGTGAATGCATGCACATATTCACATACACAGTCACATCTTTTTTGGGGAAGGGAAGGAGTTGTTTCTGGGAAGTCTTATTTGCTTCAGATAGTAACCCAAGTTCACCTCCCAGCTGCGATGCGAGGTCCTGGTTCAGGCCTCATTTGTGCTTATAGTGATCATCCTTTGGGATGCATATTTATGAGGAAATTAAACTCTCCTTTGCATGCATCACAGTTTTAAAGTGCTTTCCCAGCCACAAGACCCAGCCATCAATACCATAAAACTGCAGGCATTCTGCAGCCATTTCTCCTGCTTACAGTCCAAATCTCTCAGCTACAGATAAAGATGCCACCATGCACGAAGATAAGAAAAAAACTGATGACAATAACACTACAAAAGACACATCAGAATCTCCTCTAGATTTTCTCCCATCTCAGATTAGTATCTGGCTTGCACCAATTCAGAGACTAAACTAACAAAGAAGCTGGAAAAACAGTACTAGTTAAAAAGCATGTTCTTACCTCCTTGTATGCGGAGTTTCACAATATTTAATAAAAGAAAAAAATTAGCATGCATTCGTATCTTAACCAGACTTTCCTGGCTAGTTATGTTGCAGCTACTTTATATTACAGCTCTCCTATAAAGCTGTATGCCAGTTTCTGCCCATCAGGAGCACTAGTACTCTCTAGCAGCACGTGACCCTAAAAGAGACAGCCTGACTATCTTAACAGGAGCGAAGTACCACATGACTGACCCTTTTTGAGGACTTTTTTTTTTAGTTGTTATTCGAGCCACTCCAGGAATGAATGTAGAACGCTGTTTGGCCAAGCTATCTTCTCAATCTGATTTTAAATAACCTTGTAAATATAGTAAAGGTATTGTAAATATAGTAACAGTATTGGAATCACCAAGAGGACTCATTAATAGAAACTCATTTGTTCTTGGCAGTGGACAAGGACAATAATAATTCTGAAGTGCTGGTAGCCTGAAAGAATTAGGTAAAGTTTGTACTGGAGTCCATGTAGTCACCAGACTCAGAAGAACAAGATTCCTCTGTAATCTGCTACCTCTGAAGCCAGAGATCATGGTTCGCTAACAGTCAGCAGAGCTTAGTCTTCAGGAGTTTGAGAAATATGCATTTTGAGAACAAACTCTCAGACTGGAGTGCTTCAATGTTCATAAGACTTCTGTTTCATGAAGTGTAAAGTTACAGAATAAATCAGTGAATCACTCTTTCAGATACATATCTCCAAAAGCAAAATGAGAACAACTACTACTATGTCACTGCATTTTTAAAAAGAAAAAAACAATCAAAACACACTCCATAGATCCTCCCATCTGCTTTCTTCTCTGCTTGGATTGTTTCAAATCTAGCAAAGCTTCTGAACAAGTTATGCATTTAACAGCAAATACCCCGAAGAGCTGTTGAACTAAGATTCAGGAATTGTCAAATATAGACTCATGAGAATTTACCTAGAGGCAGAAAGGAGAGATGAGAAACAAAGCTGTTTCCATTTTTCTTGCTAGAAATATTTCAAAATATTAGGAAAAATATCTAAATGTTTTGAATATATTAAAAATAAACAAAGGAATACCTTTAAACAGTACAGAAACTTCCATCTCAAATAGATACATAGCAGTTTATCAATCCTTAAATCATCTTCTCAGTCCCACTTTAATTCCCTTTGAACAATATTGTTTCTTTTAATACTGAACATTATCAGGAACAAGACGTTTCAAGGAATCACCATAGTGTTGCACCTGAGAACTTAGCCCATACAGAGTATGTAATCAGTCCTTCCAATGGACTAAATTGAAACACAATCATCAATTCACTGTAATCAGCCAATGACCTCACACTGTTACCGAAATTGCAGGCAGCTCACAGTAACCAAGTCACTATTCAGTGGGAAAAATTAAAATCTACATCTGGCTGTCCTAAGATGGAGTTCATAAAAACCAATGTCCAAGTGAGCTAAATCAGGTCTTTACCATTTAGAGTAGATTGCTTACAAGCATAAGACTCTTGTTGTCAACCCGTTTTGACAACATACAAAGAGTTAATCTCCACTGACACCATGGCAAAAGGAGAGAGTTAATTGCTATATGCATAGCTACCTAGGTTTTTCATGCAGTCACTGGATTTTGTATCAGGCAAGAAGCACAACTGTATCCACACAGACAAGATGAACAGTGACAGTGCCCCTTCCCAAATGGATTCTTCCCATGATACATTTCAAGCTAAAGAAAAGCTTTTATTTCTTTCCTCCAAAGAGAAGTTCTCTAGAATCTCACTCTCTATCTCCTCAAGAGAAAGTTGCAGAAAAAATTCTTCAGTAATTACATTTTTTTCCAGGGGAATTATCCAGTGGTGGAGACATCCAAGGAGTGTAATCCCTCCCCCTGTAGTATTCCTTGAAGGGCTGAAATCCAAATAAGAGTATCTGAGAGGGAAAATTAAGTGGGGAGGATGGCAATAGATGCATTAAGAAGGACAAATGTTCTGTTGGCAGACAGGCTTATAATGAAAGTGGGATTAAAATGATCAAAAAAAAAATTAAAAACAACTTTAAAACAATGAGAAAAATTCCCAGTGTTACAAGAAACAAACAGAACTGTTCTGGCAGAAAATACTGTCTCTTTACTGGGCTCCTTACATGGCAAATCCCTCAGAAATCCCAGTCCTTTGTTTGGATTTCATGTTATTTGTCAAGTGAGGACAAGTGCTCTGTACATCTTTGTGATTTGCTCGTATTTCCCTTTTATCTTAGGGAGTTTCACATTTGTTTTTTTGGGAAAAAGAGCAGTCTGGCTTATGTCTCAATGGCTTTGCCAAGGAAGCAGCAAGCCTTATACACTGACACCAACAACTAATCCTTCTTGTATTAGGCAAAAAGTACCTGACAGAGATCAATTTTTTCACTACATAGAGCAGCAAGTAGACATGTACGAGCCCTGCCAAGAGAACAGGGCCAGAAAACATTGCTCAGTACCTTAAACACATTTTCTGTTATGAACTGTTACATTTTATGCTTGATTCAGCTAGTAAGTCTACTTAATTTACTCAGAGCCAGGATTTCTCTTCCAAGGGACCAGCTCTCCATCCCTCCTCTAAGGTGGAGAAAATACCACCAGCTCCACACTTCAGATGGGTTTGAGAACGACCACATGGAGGATGCTCTTGGCCTCTTTCCCCTGCCCCAAGCAGGCATGACAAGGACCAAACCTACTCCAGGGAACCTTTTATCCTCCTGAAAAAGCAGCTGCCAGGAGGAATATGCAGAGTGCAGCGCTGTGCATATTCCTCTTGGAACTTGTGAGCCAGACTGCCAGCCTTCAACCAGCCATTAGGTTGCCCAGGCTTGGTGACACACCTTTGTCAGAAGACTTTGGGTCTGCTTAAGGCCTGACACTTCTGGAAGTGTTCCGCACTACAAAACTATCTCAAATTTGACCCTTCAAGTTATACTAGTAAATTAAATTGCTAGAGGGTTTACGCTGCTTTAGACAAACATGTTACTTCACCCACCTTATCATAGACACCTTCTCTTGAAGAAGCCACCTGCTCCCTCTCCATTATAATACCAATAGTAGGACAATATTTGGCATGGAATTATTAGGCAACAGTAAAAATGCATTACTCCCAGGTCTCCACATGCTAATAAGCTATCTAACGAGTCTATTTTTAGATCTGCCAAGCAATCAGGATGCTGTTCAGAAAATACTTCACCTTAAAATATAATTGCTTTCCTCAGATGACATTGTCGGGCTCTGTCCTTTTCATATTTAATATGAAAATTCAAACAAAAAAAAAAAGATAAGAATTGTCTTTACTTTCTCAACAAATCACCTTAATGACAGAGAACAGTGAATGCAAAACAGCCTAAATTTCACTTCAGTAAAGTAAAATTTTACTTTACGCAAGTTGAGTCAAAACAATTTAACGCAGAGTTACTTCGGGTGTTACAGAGCATCACTGAGATAAGCCATGGGTCTTCCATTGGTAGAGTGGCAGGCTCAGTTATGGATCAGAATTAAAAACAAAACTCAGAATACCAAGTAATCAATGTCTATCTAGACATTGGGTTAAGAATCGAGTAATAACCTATGTTACATTTGTTTTACCAGAAAATGGAATAGACATAATTAAGCTTGAAAAGTGACAAGAGGAATATTTGCTGTATCACAAATCACTTTCATCCTCAACACATTTTTGGCTGTCACACAGTCACATTTCCAGAAAGGATTCATCTTTATATGAACCTGTAATTGAATGCCAATAGTTACCTTGGTGACACTTAAAAATCTATCACCGTGCTTTGCTGTCAGCACTTTATAATACAATAAAGTGCCTTGTGGAACAAGTCGGAACACAGCTTAGGAAATAGTTCCTATGACAACTATATGAATTGAGGAGATGGCAAAGGTCCCAAAACGTCAAATGGACAGTAGCATGCAGGTAAAGAAAATCCAGGCTGAAGTCAGCGCAGTTCCTAAAGCTGCGATGAACTGCAGCTCAGAGCCTAACTCTACCCATTCTGTAATTAAACAAAGCCTCTAATTCTCTAGGTACTGTAATTTTCACTGAAATTGCCAAGGAACCTGAAATTTATTATGCAATCAATCCAGCTGATCTCAGCAGATCTCTACTGGGACTAATCATTAAGAACAAAGGAGGAAGAACCATGCTTCCTGTGAATACTGTTTGCTGTACTTCAGATATTAAATAAGAATGGAGAATTTAATTTTCAGTCAAAATACTGGATTCCCACTCTGTTTATGACAGCATGTCCATGATTTGCTTTCAGACACTGGAACAGACCAGCACTGGGATCACATTTATCCTTTTTATTTACAGATTTATTGTTCATCAGTCACCCAGAAACAGATTTGTTTCATTGTTACTGGCCCACAACTATACTCTCTCAATCTAAATGAGCAATATTTAAGCCAACTGAGCCTGCCAAAGCTGTGCCTCCAAACAGCAGTCTGTTCACTGCCCGCACAGCCCCTGAATCCTTTTCCAAGAAGGAGACAGACAGCTCCTAAGGAGGTGTGGGATCAGCGCCATCCTGACCCATGGCTGCTGCACTCCATGCGTGGTGTTCTGCACACAAACTTTGCACAGTAGCTCTGCAGAGCTGTGAGGAGCAAAAAATGGCCAAGGAAACCACCCTGCTCAATTCTTCCCTCAGAACTGCCTACTTCCATCTCTTCTTCCTCCATTATCACCTTTTTCTTTCTGTTCCTTTATGTTTGTTTGGCCCTTTCAGCCTCTCCCACACTTTTCTGCTTCCTCTCAATACCACAAACAGCCAGCCTCCTCTCCAGCACACAGACCAAGTACTTCCATCACAGACCACCTGGGTCTGGGACACAGAAGCATCTGGAATATTCGCCTCTAAAACAGGGAATTAATTCTCTTTTGTTGTAAAACTAAATCCAAGCACCAGTTTTCTTGGAAAACCCTCCAAGAACTAGCTGCCCGTGGCCTCCTTCCAGTCTTTCCATCACGTGACAAGAGTACCTGCCCTCTGTAGCTGTCTCCCATCTACACTCTAGAGTCCCAAATGCATTTCCAGGAAACAGAAAACAGTTTGGCACACTCTGAAGGTAAACGTGATCTTTTCAGCTGCTCTTTCATTATCAGAAAAGCCATCCAGTGGAAGTGTGCATTAGAAACCAAGGTTATCTATTTCACTAAAGAACATTTTCTAATTTTACAAGGGTTTTGGATCATGACCCTGCTCAGCACATTCAAGCAGAGATACGCATTCTCAAAGTCTCTGGGCCCCAGACATGAAGCACTCAGTAGGAAGGCTTACAAGCAAGAGAAATACGCTCCCTACGTGCTTATAAAGGAAAGCCCAATAGATGTTAATATTGCAACAATTATTTGTTTCCAGTGTTAATAAGCCCTTCTTTGGCAAAACCAGAAGGCATCCTCACTTGAGGGCACAGTTATATTGACAACCTAGGAAAAATCAATCAGAAAATGTAACAAGAACTGTGGTTTTTTGGCACACTCTAAGGGTGTGAGAAGAATTTTTACTGTGTTTTCATTGGAACTTCAGCCTGAGAAAGGACAAAAACGTAAGCAAATCTGATAATTAAAATGTGCCCAAGGAAGACAAACAAGGTAAATGAAGGGATTACATTCTTACCCTTCAGTAAAGTTCTTTTTGCCTTACATCCACCCCAAATAAAGATAATCTTGCCACTGGAGACCACAAAAGAAAAGTTATTTGCATACAGAATAGGTTCACAGAAAATTAAACTGCTGTGGAAAACTAGAGCTTATTATGCAAGAAATGCGATAAGCTAAAACATCCAAAAAAAATTCCTCCTTGAGATCTGAGCAACACAAGCTAAAAATACCTCTATCGCATGTCATTTACAAATTCAAGGGGTTGTTTCGGCTGTGTTTAGATTGTGATCAAACAACACTTGATATATTTTTTTTCTACTTATGATTAAAGATAGTGCTGGATTTTAGGTGTTCTGATTGCTTTCCTCACTTCATTTTTATTTCTATTTTTAACTCACACTCAGTGATCCCTGCACCCTTGCTGAAAGCAAACAGCAGTTGGGAGGGAACCTAGAGAATGGATGGTTATTGCATACATTGGCCACTCTGCCCAGGGAAAGACAAAGGACTCTGAGCAGAAGCTACTGCACAAGAACAGCCTGAAGAGCGCATCTTATTCACACAATAAAAGGTTGAAAGCATTGTGTTCCCAGCTTTTATTTTTGTCCACGTATACACTCCTATCTGGGCTTTGCAGGTGCAAATACTAAGACAGACCATTAGTCACCTGCTCACACCTTTCCGGTAGTCCAAGGGGTGTTTAAATACCACAGATCTTGTGCCAAACATCCAGCACTTCATGAGTCTAACAGGCATTCAGTTTTGCTGGTGTTATGCTGCACAAGGTAGCATTATGCTCTGAAGGTGGCCCAGCACTGGGACACGGGAAAGCTGGCACACAGGCAAGTGTTCTGGAGCTTCACATCAGAAACACTGCGCAGGTGCAAGGACAGGTGAATCAAGTCTCAGCACAACTCTTGAAACTTTTCCTTCTGTCAAACTGCAAAGAAGAGTTCAGTGCTGTGATGAAAGATTCTTGAACATAAATTACCATCATTTTTCTGTTATGTAACATGATTTATCCAAAGCATACACTGGGCTTATTCCAGTTTCCACTGAAGTCAATAGAATTATAAGTGTTCAGCACCTCTGAAAAATCAGGACATGCTTATTCATGGGTATAATTTATGGTACCCAAATTAGAACACACTGTCCTTAAGTTACCAGTGCAGAAAAGCATGGTGCCTGAGTCCTTTCCCTTTGTTAAGGATACTAATAGAGCAATACTGAAATTTACTCCCAGATTTTCAGTGAAATGCCTGGAAATGGTGTCACATTCAACAAACCACAACACTAGATCTGAAATACTGGCTCTGGAAACCTCTTCTCCCCCTCCACTAGATCAAATTGTCACCAACCAAGGTCATTGTCTACATGAGCTCTTACATCCATGAGGTATCACAAAGGAGTAATTGCCAAAGAGACATACCAATACAAGCACATTTCAAAGTTATGCATGAAAAAGAGCCTAAGCTTTTCATAGACCTTTCTTTTTGCAGAGCTGGTAGGCAGCAGGTCAGCCCTGCTAGCCAAAGCTTGCACTCCCTCATAGCACAGGGAGAGAAGTTAAGTGAAACTCTTGGGCTGGGAATACACCAGAACCAGCAGGAAGATATTTTCCTTATACCAAATTAACAGATCTTGGTTTTATCCAGTCCCCCAGTCCTCACACAGAGGACAGGCAGATGGATTCCACCAATCACTTGATGCCACAGTTGTACCACACAAATGTGCTAGAAAGAAAACTCTTGCAGCTCTAAGAACAAGGCTATTACAGGAGTCCAGAAACAACAGCTTGTGTGTTCACATTCCTATTCCACATTTCAGATTTCTTCAGAAAACAGGAGGCCATTCTAAACCTTTTGACTCTGAGTTTCTTAAAAGAGGGCTACTTAGTTTGCTTGTCAAGCTGACAAGGAGACAGAAACCTCGTTCCTCTCAGCACTGTTCCAGACCAGACTCACCCAGGTCTTCCCAGGCTCTGAAAGTCAAAAGGAATTTGCAATATACCTATTTGCAGATGATCAGACCACATCAAATACAGTGATTAAACAGAGCTAGCACATACTGTAGAAGAGCTAAAAATTCAAAAGCAGCACAGAGTTTCACAATTACAGCATTTCAGTTAAAAATACCAGGGTGGAAGAATTACATAAACTAATTTTTCAGAAGTTCCTACATGTAACAGGCCAAATTGGCCTAAACCACACAGCATTTATAAAACAGCTGATGAAAAACAGCCTGAAAACAATCATCCTGAAACTCCACATGGGATGCAATCTTTTTCCTCTGTTCAAACACGTGAAATAATCTGACTTTGCGCAAAAACACCAGCAGCATGTAATGAGAAGGTATGAAACTTCAGAAAGAGCACTTGTTCAAGAAACAGTGCTACTGGAGCAACATCTCCCAGTTTCTTTATTCTGTCCTCTGTGCCTTCCAGCACTGCTCTCCTCTGCCCACTCAAGCTGCCTTTGCACTCTGCCTTCCCCACCTCCAAGAGGTAACAAACATCCCTACACCAGGGGCCCATTTAATGGCTCCATTTTCCTTTTGGAATTCTGCTCAGTCAAGGATCAAGTTTTACAAATTCACCTTACGGATGGAGGGTAAAATTAGTTAATTGCAGAATTTAGCCCAACACTAGGGGAGCACAGTGACCCTTTGTTTATGGGAGTCAGGTGTTTGCCAGTCCATGGTGCAAGAAGGGCACAGAGCAGTGTGTTTTCAGAGCACTCAGGATATCCAGGCTATTAACAAGGGGACACACAGAAAGTTTCCTTTTGCACCTCATTTTGCATTTGTGCACACATAGCACATTCATTCTGTGACAGGTGAATCTTTACACCGTCTGTAAAACAATACACGTCAACTGGTTTTATCTAACACTACGCCAGGAACATTTTCCCCCTCCAGCCAAGCAACATACGGCCTTTAAGCATCTTCCCCCCAGGGGAAAACCTCTAGGCTAGAAATTAGATGACAAGCCTGGAACAAATGTTGAGAAATTTCTGAACTAAAGTTATTTCCCAGAAGACTTAACCATAAATTGAAAAGCAAAAATTAATGGAATTTACAAGCTTTTCTGTATTTCATCTAGTTTATAGAGAAAAGGTGATGGACTTCCTCACCCCCTACTTGTCTACAAAACCCACAGGATATACATCCTTTTCAAAGGCTTCAGACTCTCCAAACAAGATGGTTTGTAGTGCTTACAACAACTTCCTATACCTGCAGCTCAATGTACTCAACCATAAAATGATAACAATATTTAACAGTAGTTATTTCATAGGACGAGGTGTGCGAATGCTTCATAAGGCAGTGATTCACTAACACAGTGCTCAAAGCATAGAAACAACAGGAAACCATTTAAAATTGCTAACTCATTACTATAGTTTTTTTTTTTTTTTGCTTATGTAACAGCACTTAGAACTAGCTAGCAATTAAAACCACAAAAGAGAGGAAATCCTTTACATTAACACACACACAGAGCCCAAGCACTAGTGAACTTGCAGTAATTTCATACCAGTGGTAACTCAGAGAATTATTGTCCTAGTATACACAGCAGAGCCCGAATGACAACAGAAGGATATTCTCCATCTCTGAAGCAGCCTTAAACCCATCATTTTTGAACAAGGAAGTCTCATATCTGCAAGAGAAGAGATCCATATATGAAATGGTAATGAGGTGACTGATGATCGTTACCTTGGTGACATTTAAAACTCCACCACTGTGCTTTGCTGTCGGCACTTTATAACACAATAAACTTCCTAGCAAGAAAAATCAATGCATTACTCAGAAAATGAGCTTCTGTGACAACGATGGCCTTCACACCAAAATGAGTCTGATGCCATCACTTGACCAGCAGACCCTCCTTTGAGAGGCTCAGATTATCTGGCAAGAGAGCAACTTGTGTGTGTATCAGACTTTGGTCCTTTGAGTGTTACCAAAAGGATTGTCTGCCAAGGTTCCTACATCTCTACTGGTATTTTCACTGCTAGAGTGACTCTGCTAATGCTGGTAGGCTAACTCCTGTGCTAGCAAACCAGAAAGCACAGACCAGACCTGAACAGCAAAAGCATGTGGGAAAGACCATAGAATTCTAGAATGGTTTGGGATTAAGATCACCCAGTTCCAACCCTCCTGCCATTGGTAGGGACACCTACTACTGGATCAGGTTGCTTAAAGTCTCCTCTAACTCAGCATCGAAAAATTCAAGGGATGGAGCCACCACGGCTTCTCTGGACAATCTGTTCCAGTGCCTCATCACCCTCAAGAAGAATTTCTTCCTTATATCTAATCTAAATCTAACCTCTTTCACTTAAAGCCATCATCCCTTGTCCTCTCACTACATGCTCTTGTAAAAGTCCCTCTCCAGCCTTCTTGTAGCTCCCCTTTACATACTGGAAGGCTGCTATAAGGTCTCCATGTAGATCCCAAAGCAGATGCAAAGAGCCCAACGATATTGCTGATGTGCTTTTACACACTAGTCAATACCCATAACCAATGCTGCACGTGCTTCAGGGTCAGAAGAAGAATTATTGCATAATACAGCAGAGCAGAAAATGAAGAACCAGATTCAAGTTTTACTCTGAGGAAGGTGATTCTAGGAAGTGACCTTAAAGAAAAACAATCAAAACCTTCTTCCAATTTTGAAGTCCAAATAGCCATTAGTGTAAGTTTAAATGACACAGCCAAGTAACTCATGTTAGTATTTGTGGATGTAAAAAAATCCAGTCCACAAAACCCCCAAATTGACTGATTTTCCACAGAATTAAGGGTCTCAAACAACAAGAGCCCCTTGTATCATGCATAATGTAACGTTTTTCTGTTATTTTAATTGCTACTCAGAAGTCAGTCTCATGTCGGTCAAAGTCAAGCAGATGGTACATGCAAGCTCTACATTTCCAGCTATGCAGTCTTGAGTACAATGATCTGTTTATTGATTTCAACACACATGTGGGTGGTTTAGCTTAAAAAAAAACCCCTAATATTAGGTATCATATGTTACAAAGTAAACTTTTCACTTACAGGAAAGTTGTTTCTATAGTAACTAATGTTTTTTCTAGCAACACA
This sequence comes from Phaenicophaeus curvirostris, assembly GCF_032191515.1. NCBI lineage: Eukaryota > Metazoa > Chordata > Aves > Cuculiformes > Cuculidae > Phaenicophaeus > Phaenicophaeus curvirostris. The sequence goes on along the minus strand of NC_091409.1, from coordinate 1,705,275 downwards.
TCTCACATTAAGGTTGCTATAGAAACAGAACTATAGAGATGTGTTCAGCAAATATGTTGTCAACAGCTTTTCCCCCAGACCACTGCACCCTACACACCATGTCTACCTAAGGATGAACATAGCACCCTACCCATCATGTCTACCTAAGGAGACTCCAGTTGTTCTCCTAAGAAGTGTGAAATGTACCCTGTTCACAGAAAAACATCATTTCCCCTACCGAGTTTTGCGATCACATTTTACAGGAGTAACCAAAACGCTCAATTCTGAATCAGGTTATAAATCCAGACTAATTAGAGCTGTTGTGCAGAAGGGTATCAGTGGAGCACCTTTGTCCATAAGAAGAAAGTAAAATTATCGTGCTGGAAACACTGAACAGTTTACCCCAGCTATGTTCATCCTCATAGAAACCTTAGGGTGTTGATGCTACATGTCAAAGGGATATCAGCTCGTGCCAGGAAGAAGACTGAATCGCTATGGTTTTGAGCATATATTTAGGCTTAAGCATTCCCAAGGGTAGCATACAGCCTCCCACTCACATCAAAGGAAAGTCTGCAAAAAGATCACAGCTATAATCTGGCATTTACATAGTCACTAGGATTTTAATTACTATTTGTTCAGTACCTTACCATTCATTCAGCAGCAGCCATGTGTACACCTTCAGGACTATCACTGCTCCTGACCTTTGCTTCTTCTTCTTCCTCACCCTTTCATTTTTTAGTTCTCTTCTCTGATGCAGTTTTTCAACACAACTCCCTCCACCCTTTAACTCCCCACCCACCAAGAAAAACATTCTAATTTTCATTTACATAAGCAGCCCTTTCAGTCTTTACCTGTTTTCCCTACTTAAATAAGAGCTAGGACAGACGCTCTGGATCTGGCCCTGTTGTCTTTGTTAAAGCAGCTCATTTGCCAAACCACAACAGGGAACCATAGCACAGGCTGCTCCTTCTGGAGACAGTAACGAGCAACTGCTGGCAAGCTATGAAAGGTAACCTTCTCCAGCAACACAGCTCTTTAGAGCATGCATTCAATACCCCTTAGTGCCCGTGGGTGTCTTTCCAGCACAGACAGCAGTTATTCCAGAACAATTAAGGTGGACTGATGATGGCCTCTCTCCAAGTCATTGCCTGCCAAGGTTTTATGGATTCAGGAAGCGACCACTGCTTCATTTTACACTCAATTCTCCACTGCATGGATGATCATAGAAACAGGTGGTGTGGATTCAGAGCACCTGGCTATGTCCCCCATGCCCTGTGGAACAGCCCTGGTGAAGTGATACATCACATTCCTTAGCAGAGTCTGCCCTGAAACGCTTGACCTCCTGTGTGGAATAAGGAGCAGAGTAACAGCATCCCCGTTTCTACTAAAAACACACCAATACAACAATATAGCCTAAAAGAAATGACAAATTTTAACTGGGACAGCCCATCACTAGGGTTTTGAAGGAACCACTTGTACTGGGCATGACAGAAAGGAAATAAAAATCTAAGTCCTGAAGACGACCACCAGAATTCCAAAATAGCATTATACAGGTTATTCTATGGGTCTGGGCAGGAATTTGAGAATGACCTTAAAATCCCTTTGCTGACAGGTTCTGTGAGTAACAGTGAATTTTGCTAATTCATATATACAGGTCTCACTCACCCTGGACTCTGTTTGCTTGCAAAGCCTTAGGCTGGAAGCTGCTCAAGCCAATAGTTATGGTTTGCAAATACCCAGAAAATGCTAAATATAATCTGGACAACATGCAGACAAATCATTTTTTATGACCTTTTTAGGTCATGGTCCACGTCTTCGTTTACATCTAAACAGCACCAAGTAAAGAATGAAAATCTGCTGTCCCAGATACAAGGCTGGGAGCACCACTGCAACTTAAACAGTAAGTTTAAACTGCAGTCTTGCAATTTTTTTTCTACCTCTTCTTCTAGATCTCTAAAGTTATTCACCTCACCAGCTCCTGCAGCCTTGCTGAATGGTCTCACCATCTTGCTTACCCCAAGGCAAGCACAGTTCTCTGCTACTTCGTAAAGACTTGCATTCAAAGAGAATGACCAATGACCCATGCTGGAAAGCCAGGAAGAGATGAGCTCAATCCAAAACCATTTAAATCTATAGCACTTATGAACTGATTAATAACCTCACTGATAAAGACAGAAAATAAGCTCTTATGTCATTACACTGCCCCATATCCAAGTATCTCCTTTTGAAACAGCGATAAAAGTGGGTCTTAAAATGCACATTATTCATTTGTTAATACAGACCATTTCCTACATGTCATTCAGACATCTTAGATTATTTAATGAATTAAGGAACAATCCAGAAATCAAGAATTGTAACAGGATCATTTCATGCCATGGACATATATTTTGTCTAAAGAGCCAAGAAGAAATAGACCACAAGATCAAAAAGCTCTTAAGTTACTTTCAATAGCAGTCTTTTCAAATGCCATAGTGTGTCACCTAACAGAATGAAATAATTCTGAACCTGCTGGGAAATGTTATCAACTGAATTTAACCCATAAAAATAAAAATATACCAGAATAGCAGGCATGAACTATTTACCACCTTCTTTCTAATCCCGTCTTAAAAGAGGTAGTGTCTGAACATGCTAGCATAGGACAAGAACGTGCTCCTGAAGTACAGCCGAGAGGACAGAATTATAATAATTATGAAACACACATTTATATTGTAATCACATTATGCAGAAGCATTAGATTTTCCAAGGATTGTTATCTCAGCATCCAAGGTCACATTAATGAATAACATCAATAGAAGCAAGCCTTAAGATGTGGGTGCAAGTTTGAATGTGTTAAGTATTCAAATGATCTTGAATATATTTCCCAGTAGAGATATATCAGCTGTGTAAGCACTAATGAGCAGAGCTTAACTGTTAAACCAAGATGCTAACAAGGGCTGCATAGTTTCATACATTACTTCAGATTTACCTTGCCAGTTCTCAGTTACAGTATTTAAAATCTGCTTTCGGTCCCTTGGGATCCAACAACAAAACATATACTAACATTTCATTCATAGATTTCATCTACACTAAATTTTGGTTGTCACGGATGAAAGGGTTAGACAGGCAAGTCCTAGTTCTGTATTTGTTTTGAGGACAGCCCATTTCCATTTTTTGATCACTTTATTCAAGAAAGTCACAAATAAAATTCCAAATATTTCAAAATACTTTATATCCCTCGCCCCAAATGAATTCCATCCATGCTAAGGGGCATGGTTTAGTGTTTGATATGAATGGTTGGACTCGATGATCCGGTGGGTCTCTTCCAACCTGGTGATTCTATGATTCGTGTCTCATCGCTCCTAGTGGGGTTGCCATCAGCAATACAAATTGTTCTGCCATTGGTATGATCTGGTTTTGGTTAGAAGGAAAATACATGCTCTGGAGCATTTTTGTCTCCCATTGAAAAAAACCAACAGTATCAAGTTCTGGTAGCTTGCACAGTAGACATATCTAACCCTCTCCCAGTTCACCACTCATAAAATCCCCAGGTTCAGCCTCAGCCCTATCTAATTATCTGCTCAGTCATCTCCACCATTACATCAGGTCACACTAATAACTTCAGAGTTCGAGAGTTACCCCAAGCTGATGGAGGATTTAGTGTTCAGGTTTATTTCGGGAGTCTGCAACATCTGAAGCTGTCAATGATTTGCACTGCCCATTAAACCAGGGAAATAAGTTTGAGTGATTATAGCTCTCCATCCTTAACCAGAGAGAGAGATAGGGAGATTTTAGAAACTCATTTAAAAGCAAAGAAGATACCCTCAGGAAGAGTGTGGACTTTGTTCCTGGGTAGGACAATTTCCCCAAGCAAAGAGAAGCAGTAATGAAAAGGGAAAGAAATCCACCGCCTCAAGATGCACACAAGTCCTTCAAAAGGGCCCCCTTCACTGTACCTCACTGCAGCTAATACTTACAAGTTGCTAGAAACAAACTCTGAAACAAAATTAGCTTTTCCAAATGGCAAAACCAGACGGTGACAAACTGTGACATATTCCCAGGCTCATACACCAACAAAACATCCTGTAAGCAATTTTTCTTATTTTTTTTTTAGGAAAAACTAAAGCATATAAACTGTTAGAATAGTTACACTCTTAAGAAAGGTACAAACTTCTACCACGAAGTCAAATCACACTGATAAATAACCAAGCAGGTGATGTTTCCTTTTTAAAATCTCCACACTGGCTATTTTTGCAATTCTGAGAAATGAACAAGTAAAAAAAAAAAAATCTGTCTAGGTAAGATGGTGGATAGATTGGATGCTTGTTAAGCTCTGATTGCTTCTTTAATACTTGGCTAGACATGAATTTCTTGAAACAAAGAGGGTTAAGGATATTTCAGTCTGATCTTCTAAGATCTGACTGGAAAGCACACCTCGCAAGATATCCTACTGTCTCACAAAATTAGCTTAATTACTGAAATTGGACCAAATTCACTGTATGACTAGACTCAATCCAAACATGAAGTGTTCATTCAGAATTGGGCATCTCAGATTGAACTATACCTTTTTTTTTTTGCTTTTTTATTTTAAATTTCAGTAAATATCACAGCATTGTTCCAGAGCACCAGTATAAACACAGTGATCAGAGGCCACCCAGACATCTAGATCAATTCACCCTCAAAAACTTTCAGGTACATGAGCACATGCCCTGCACAACTTTTGTTCAAGGCAAATGGTTTATGCTAAGCCCTGCTACTGCCTTTTCTCATGGTAATTTTGCTTCAGTACATGCATGACCTCAAAAATGCTGTGTGATGTTCTTTTGTTTAGGATACAAACAAACAAAGATATTTTTTCTCCTTAATCCAGAGAGGACACTAGGCTTGGTAACAGACATCAGTGCAAGGAGTAAATACACCATATTTAAGATAGACTTTTTTTATTTTTTTTTAAATCTTCTGACATAGGGGTCTACTTCTAGGGCTTCCAGAGGCAGTATCTTACATCAATATAAATACCAAAGTATAATCAGTAACAATGTCTTAAAAAAAGTCAGCACGGAGAAAAGGAAAGTTAGAGGTAGGAGAGCTTAGCTGGACTCTTGGTGTCAAAACTGGTATCTTTAGTGCCATGCACAATCCAAAGCAAATAATACTCATTGTTCAGCACGATAACTATCCCTTAGTGCTTGCTGGAAGATGTAGATATGCATATCTGTGTACCTATCACAAAATCAACATAAACCCACAGGTGCAAGCTTATCTAGTCCTACATCAAGAAGCAGCTAAGCACAGCCCCATTCCACCACTGGACAATGCACACAGCAGAGCTTTCATGACACAATGCAGCACATGCACGCCTATAAGGAATTGGAAAAGGAATACAAAGGTACATGTTAATGAAAGAAGATTTTACTCCGAGATTCTTACAAAAAGAAAAGTAGAAAACAGCTTTTCACAAATTCCAACAGAACGCCCAACATTATGCTACATAAAGTGCTGACTGTGCATCAGGATTTTCGCTACCAACTCAGCGGGACAGGCTCACCCAGTTTCACCTTTATAAGTCTCTACAGCTGAGTGATGGGTATTTCTGAACATTAAGGCCAAGACTTTAGAGGGCTTTAGGATCCTAAATCCTGCTGGAAGTATGTGGTTGCCATCACAAAAGCTATAAATAAGTCTCCTCAAATCACCTAAACAGTCACTTCAGTACAATTTCAAACAAGCTTGGATTGAAAACATCAGCTAGTCTGGGTTTGTGTGCTTTGTTCTAATAGCATTGTATGCCTAGGTAACAAGATGAAGGGCTCTTATAAAAAGAGAGGAGGCACGGAGGTATGAATTGTATTATGTACTAATATTCACCCTTACTGACAACACTTATCTGCAAAAACTAAGGTCTGCACAGACAAAGGGAGTTAAAAGCTCTGTTATCATCAGAAATGGCTCTGTCTGCAATGCAGTTCATCCAGCCTGTCCTCTGTGTCTGGCTACTAGACCAGAGGGATTAATGAAGAGTTCCTGACTCCACTGAAGTCAACAGCAGCATTAACTCCACTAGAACCAGGTTCCAGATGCAAAAGAAATGTGGTTTTACCTACACTACATGTTTACAGATGAATAAAACAGCAGAAGTTTATAAAACTACAGATCTCAAAGCATCCCCTTTTCCTCCCGGGGCAGCAAGCACTCACAGGCACGTTACCTATACTCCATCTGTTTGGTAATAAACCTTATAACTACCAGTTAAGTCCTTCCTATGTATCAGCAACAAACCTGCAAAGTCTTTGTATATCGTTATGTCTTGGATCAAGGTTACACAAGAGGAGAGAGTTCTGTAGCATGAGAAAAAGCAGTTGTTCAGACTTGAATTTCAAAACTCCTTACCTGAATTGCTTATGTCCTTCTAATTTAATCTCAAAAAACTCACCTCTGCATCAACAAAGAGTTCACATTTTAAATCTGGTCTATTCAGTCTCTTCTTATGTCAGGCACTGAAAATTGATGGTTGAACATGCTCCTTCCCAGGCACTCCTAAGCTTGAAGGCTTGATCTGAATTTTAAGTGTGACTGGAGTAGCAGGATTCGAAAAAAAAAAAAAAAAAAAAAAAAACTAGAAAAAAAAATTAGTTAAGTGAGATCAACACATGATATGGAAGAAAGTAGCACTACAATTTTGGAGGGAAAGAAAAACAGCCAAGAGCCAAAAAAAGAGAATCAGGGAAACAGAAACAACACACACACCACCCCCAGGACATTGCTTTCAGCTGCTCAGTCACTCTGGGTTGAATACCTTTGTCACAGGTGTTACCAATATATGCAGAAGTACAATGCTGATTTTTAAAGAGAAATCAACATATTCTTCTGAAAAGCAGAACAGCTTTAAGACCTTTTTAACAAGAACACATTTAACTATCCCCCAAAATCACCTGAGGACTGTTGAGACAGTAAATAGCCTGCCCCTAATGCTGGGAATTCATTTAGCAATACCCTGCCTTCTTCCAGAATTTCTTTTTCAAGACTGCCTTAGAGGCTTAAAGAAAAATCTAAGAGATTCCTCTGTTACAAACATACATTTTCAAATTCCTGCTTGTAAATCAGTTGAATATGTTTTGGATTTGAGCGTGTTATCTTAACCCTTTTCCTTCAGATGAAGACAATTTTTATATGAAGTTTTTCCCAGCACTTTCCTGCAAGGACTTGAACACACAGTTCTTTTTCTTCGCAGCAACTCACAACACTGCTGCCATCCCAGCTGCTGTTCCCTCTCCAAATCAAGGTGTTGAGAGCCTGCTTCCCTTTGGGTTGTTTGGGTTTTACTTTATGGGACAGCATACATGTGAGTTGCAAAACATTTATATGTTCTATAAACCAGCAACAACACTACAGAGTCACAAAAATGTTGTCAGAGGATACCAGAAGAGCCCATAACTTCTAATATCACTTCTACATCTGCACTATTTGTACATCCCCACAGTGAGCACAGGCTTGAGCCTGGAGCAGATCTGTGTGTGCAGATGCTGCGAGGTGATGACTGTGTTCCCGCTTACAGCCACCACTACCACACTTCTTCCCTTCCAGCACTACCATTGATTGACAGAGCTTTATGCTCAAGCCCTCCTGATGCCAACCTATGTCAGGTGGACTCTTCTCCCAGTGCAGAGTAGCTCTTTAAAATGCCAAGTTTAGCTTTCAACATTCCTAGAACCTCTGCACCTCAGCAGGTACAGCAGCAGCTCCATTTAACCTTAACCATTAACATCATCATTTGACAGTGTCTTTCATTATACCTCTTCCTCAAGGCTTTGTGGTATATCAGTTCATTAGCATAAAAGATCAAAACTTCATTTACAACACAAATACCATAAACAAGAAATTAATTAAACAGAGCAGTTGATTTCAAATAAGAACAGTGAAGTTAATTTCAGTGTTGAAAAAACTTCTCAATCTAGTAATTAAGATCTGTTCCACCAGATATAGTCAAGCATATGCTCTGCCTACACAAGGACTGATTAATTGACCCTGAGATGACATCAGCCACAGAGCAATGAGTATCAAACTGTCCTAGATGCACAAGAGGAATTAACGAGCCCAGGATATCACCTCCTGCTGCAGAAAAGGAGAGCCTGGTCGTTTCTGCCTGCTGAGCTCACCCATAAGAGGATGCAGGTTTTCTTTCCTGGTTGTCAACAGCCTCTCCCCCTAAGGTTCCTGCTTCCAGGATGAGGGTAAATAGACTTCCCTGAGGCAGAAAGGGTGATGATGAGCACTGTAAAAGCTTGCTGCTACTGCCCACGTTCTTGTATCCACAAACATGTTCCTCTGTTACTGGCTTGGTGCTGAGCAGTGCCTATGGGTTTTGCATGGGGGACACGGCAGAGCTCCAATTTGTGCTGGACATCAGACCACAGACTCTGCCTTTGCAAGTCTCTTTATCTAGGTTGATGAATGCAAGCTTCAGAAAGAGTGTTTCAGCAGCCTTGTATAAGAGGCATTAGTCACTGCTGCCTTGGTGCCTAGAAAAAGCCATCAATTTTTGTAAAGCAGACAGTCATAACCTTAGGAGACACACAGCCAGACTCACTGACCCTGAGCTTTTTTTCTCTTTCTGAATCCACAGCTCCTATGAGACCAATGGGACTTTGGACTTTAAAGGAATGCCGGATCATACCAATAGCAGAATCACAGAATCACACCATGGTTTGGGTTGTAAGGGACCTTAAAGATCATTCAAGTCCAAGCCCCCGGCCATGGGCAGGGACACCACCTACTGGGTCAGGTTGCTCAAAGCTCCATCCAACCTGGCCTTGAACACCTCCAGGGAGGGGCCATCCACAACTTCTCTGCACAACCTGGGCCAGTGCCTCACCAAGTTCATTGTGAAGAATTTCTTCCTCATGTCTGCTCTGATAATAACCAATCAAGAGCCAATCTCCCACTCCCCCACCCATCAATCCATATTGAAATCCACTCCTAATGGAGACAACTGCTGGATTGCCTGGATCCAATTCCCTGGATCATCTCAAAGATAGTGTGCAACAACCAGCTGCCGTGGTGACAGAGGACTGCACATCTGGATCTCCTGTGACGTGGCTGGAAAACTATGAAAGCAGGAATATAAAATCTTTAGTATTTTTCTCTCACAAATCCCCATCTCAGAAGTAGCTAAGGCAGGACTTTCATCACTAACCTATCTAACTTTCTAAACCAAGAAGATATATAATAAACAATGAGGACAGAAGACAGAAACCAGTGAAATATTGCTATTTAGAAAGCACAATTAAAATACAACTCCTTTTGAAAAAGCACTAAATATACACATAGTGCTTTTTTACAGCATTCTTAAAATGTGATCACCGCAATTTAAAAGCAAATATATGAGCCTAAAGTGGGTTTCACAGCACCACCAGGGAAGAAAAACTAAATATGTTGGTCAGAACAACAGGATTTTGTTTAAGAACACATGTACTGCTTTGTAGCTTGGAAAAGAAAAATTGATTTTCCAGACACTGCTATAAAACATGCCAAGAAACAAGTGTAAACCAAAGAAAGTACAAGCTATAACTAGATAATAAAGCATCCAGAATTTTCCATGTATGCCCATTTACGGGAGGAAGAAATCACCCTATACTTAACTTTGCTCCCTCTGTTACTGGTCAAAAGACAAGAAACATTTATAGAAAGCAGAACTAAGTATTAAAACCCATGGGCATAGAGAATTATCAACAGAGCTGAGTTGATGAGCAACCTGCGACCAGCATCCCAATGACTTGCTTGGTACTGAGCAATAACCATGGTGCAGTAACCCCCACAAACCAGGAGTGCAGCCCGGTGTAGCGTGAAAATGAGAAGTAAATCTCCTCTTGGATGGAAACCCCATTCTGACCAGCGAGGTCAACTTGCAGGGTGTGTCTGGCATTAGCTTTCCTTGGAAAACCAAAGGGATGGCCCCTCAGTGCAGAGAGAAGTTGAAAGTAAGGAAAGGAAGGTATATTTTGTGAACAGGGACCAGCTGGTCAACCTGGAAAAATGGTGCACCAAGTCGTGTTTCACAGAATGTAATTACCTACCACGTTCCAGCAAAGCTTTATCTGCCTGTCCCCATTTTCCTGCAATGGTATCTATCACCTTTAATGTGCCTTTCCACCGATCTGCCCTACAAGGAGAGAAAACTCTAGAGACCAGAGAGGACTGGACACAGTCACCTGAGTAGCTGTGACTCCTGAGGGATTCTGAAAAGACGTTAAGTGGCAAATCCTAATATCCATCTATTTAAAAACCCAGACATCCATCTAGCTCATGTGGTTCCTGCAGGGATTGTTCTGGTGCATCTCTGTGCCAGACCTGGGCATTGGTACCAATCCTCATATCCACCCTGAAGGGGAGACAAAACACACCTTCATTCACCCAGCCAAGGCAGGTCCCAGCCCAGGTGTGGGCAGTGGATAGGCAGTATCAGCAGAACAACAGGCGCTGGGGCAATATTGCCTTTCCCTCATGTGCTCTGGACTAGCAGGTTATCTCAGCGTGCAGAGTAAAGCTGTGCAAACCCTGAACGTTCCTTCCAAAAAAAACAAAAAGGAGGGGGCGTAGATGCTATCACTGGTGTCCTATTGTAGTTGTAATAAAGAAGTCTACTTCTTCTGTTAATTTATTGCTGGTTCCCTCTGAAACAACAAATACCTCAGACTGCTGCTGTGAAAACAGTCAGAGGCAAGCTGACTGGCATCATGTGAGTGTTACACTTCCCTCTGCTAACGTCAACATTTGAAACCACATGGCAGCTCTCAGGGAGATCATAAGGATTTGTTACACTCTTGTGAGGACTGTAGGACCATGAACCAGCAAATTATTACAATAAACCATAAATATAATATATTCATCCATGACAGAGACAATATAATTGCCCAAAAGCAGAAGAACATCAAGCTCGCTTGCTGGGCTCAACAGCTCAAAAGCCTTTATTTTACAGATAAAAAAAGAGTATCGGAAGAAAATATAATTACCTGATTTTATTTAATACAATCGAATAATTGGCTTATCCCTTCTTTCCTGAGTTTTTCATGTAGATTTAAAGAATGAGGTTGAAAACAAGTGGGGAAGCTGCTACTTAGTTATTTAAGTATGGATCAAATATTGTGGTATGTTCACAACCTGGGGTTTATTTTTTATCTGGGTTTTCCAATGTCAGTATGACCTTGTGCATGGATGAATTAAAAGATCTCAGAACTGAAGAACCTCCTGTGTATGTTCATTAGCCCAGAGCCACTAACACTATCAATGCGAATCTGCCAGTCACCCAGGAGGTAAAGTTTTCTAAATGTGCATAATTAATTAAGAAGTATAAATTCCATTTCAGTAGTGACTTCACTATATACAGTCAGCATTTTTAAGGTATTCAGACCCTGAAAGATGCAGGCAGGTATCCACTGGCATTTTCTAAGGTATCTCCCAATTATATTATATACAAAATTCTATTCAAGTAATTGCCCTAATGATAAGGGAAAAGCTGACTTGAGCTACTGTTGTTCCATTTTCCAAATCTTGCTTTCAAAATGGTTAATAAATATTTTTAATTTTCATGCTGGCCAAAAACATGGTACATAACTCCACTTAATTTAATACTGACTTGACCATCTGTATAAAGTGAGTGCAATAGCACATGCACAATTCGGGAAAAGCTGGAAAAACACACGTGACATGCAAAAAAGAGCATGATAATCTGATGAAAATCACCAGACCTTTCTATTCATCAGTGATGAATAGGAAGGCTCGGTAAGAGCTGCACAGAGTGGAAGAAGCTCCAAAGGGAATTCAGCTAGTGAGAGCGTGATTATTGATGATTCAGTGTGGAATAAACTTCCTCAGCCAAATCTCTCAGCAGCATTTGGAAGCACTGAAATGAGAGAAATGCCAGTATTCAACAGAGGACCAAATCATAGCAGGCTGGACACCACGGAGTAAAATAGGCTGCTAGATCCACTGCTTTTACGTATTGCTCACATGCATTGTTATATTCTTCTCCTGTCTCCCTTCAGCCACATCACATCATACCCTTCTGTGCCTCTCCTGTCCTCCCCTGTGCTCCTGCTTTGAACCCTGAAGGAGTTGTGATGTGCGGGTTGGTGAAAGGGAGTCAATGGATTTTTACAGGGTTTGCAGATATACGTGGACAACCAGACAGACTAGGCTCAACTTTCCCCTCAGATTAACAAGTATCACTTGTGAGAATACACAGTTGCAAAACACTGCTTTTGAACTCAGAGTAGATTAATAATTCAGCTGAAAGGATAGCTTTAGCCCAACTAATAATTCACAAGCGCCCATAAAACTGTTTAAAAATGTTGATTATTTCTATCAGTACCTCAGACACGCAAACCACTCCGTTGGGTGACACTCACATCTGATTCCTGATGTGTAAATACCCCACTGCCTCCAGGATCACATGGTATAGAATTAAAATGTTAAGCATATTCTTTTCCCTAGGGAACACTTTATGCCTTTCATTATTCCAGTTTTACATTCATTATTAATACTTTCCAGACCATTTCTCAAGCTAATAGCTCCCTGATTACATATAGCTTTAGTAACTACTAAAAGCACTGAGCAGCTTAATACAGTAACAGTTCTGGACACATCCATTTCCCATACACAAAGAATTTCAGTGGCACAGTTACGTGAGGTCTTTCATTTTATATAAGTGATCTCAACCCGAAAGAAAAGAAGGAGGAGTAAAAATTTGCTTTCGATATATGATACCTGTTCAGCATGAATACTTGAAACTATGGATTTTTCCTGACATTTATCTGTACCCTTTGAAGTTGTACCTAGACAAGGGCCATCAGAAATACATGTTCTCTATCATTCCTCTCAGGTGAATTGTGAATACAACACATAAAACCACTTCCAGCTGTATTATTTAGCAACATGGTCAAACAGGAGTTGTTAAATGAAATGTCTTACTGAGCAACATCAATGTGTAATGATTAAATAAGAGGCTAAATAATTTTTGTCATGTCATACAAGTATAACAAATGGCAGTGTTTACTGTCCCACTAGCCAAATCCTCATCAGCCCTCCCTCCAACTAAATCTACACGAGATGCTCCAGAACGTGAGCCTGAACTGGCATGGGTACACATACATGGAAAATAGACCACAAAGAGCGTTTTTTTTACCATTGCATGTTCACAATAAGACACAAATATTCATATACTTGCCATCACTTTTACCTGTTGTACAGGTGACTGAGCAGAATTCAGACAGCTGTGACAGATCCTTCATCTAAAAGGCAATTTGTATATGCCTGCTGTTAAGTACCTTTACAGTTGCACCGTGTGCCTCCGATTAAGGTCTTTGATCTTCCACATATTCAAGCACATGTTTTAGTTAAACACCTGCATCACTCATTAGTTCAATGGGAACTATTTGCCTCTAAGTGCATTTAAATGGAAGCATGTACATGTTTTGAAGCATAAGACTTAGAAACATTGCTTAGTTTATGTTTTTGGAACTGTGTATTCAGGGAGCAAAGGGGTTTATGGTGGCCTTCAGCCCTGGCTCGCTATACCTATCAGGCAGAAGGAGGCAGGATGGATCCCCAAAAAACGTAATTCCCAATCCTGTTCCCGTTGCCATCTACCCCCCTGCACAGAGGCTGCCAGGATGTCAGGGAGATCCCAGCCAAACAGCAACTGCATAACAGCAGAGCCATCGGACCTTGGAGATAAATACTGATGGTACCGAGACATGTCAGCTCTGTCACTGATCTGGTCTGAGATGCTGATTGACTGAATGAGACATTTTTCAGAGATCAGGCATGTGTGTAACTGCTCCCTCAGAGATGCTTCATACAGTCTTTTGCATAAATACAGAGATCCAACACAGGACATTGTAGGCTTCTAGCTTTAGACCTGCTAGTGTTAAGAGTCTATAAACAGGATAAATCAGAATTCACAGAAACTTTTCTGGAAACCTACTTAAAAATCTGAACCATATTTGGTTTATTTCAGTTTGCCTTATATACCACCAAATAAACAAAGATTGCACACAATGTGCGTAATCTGCAGTAGTATCTAAATCAGTCTTCTTTATTTGCATGATCTACTTAAATCTTCTGAGATATATTTTTATGCAGAGAAAAATAAACGTTACTTTGATTTTCCTTAAGACCATTTTTATACTTTTCCATGATAAATTATTCTTTTAATTTGAAGTCTGGAAAAGAGACTGAAAAGCTATTTTCTACAGGCTGAAACATCATTGTCAAAGTAAAATGAAATCATCCAGGTCCACAAACGTAGAGGTTTTTGTAAGTATAAATGTCTAAAGAAATTCTGATGGAGCTGTTGTTCCGAATCAGTGCAGCAGGTAGTGATGGTAACAAGACTAACAACGATAGAACCAAGCAGAGATAATTCAGCACATGTATCTTTATTATTGCTATTTCAAAAGTCCCTGGTCTCTATACCAGCCCCACTGTGGATAAATATTCCCTTCTTTCCTTTCCTTTTGTAGGTAAATTTACATTTTTCTCTTTAGATAGTAACTATCATCCTAGACACTGACTGTTTTATGTGGGTCAAATCCATTCTGAAGTGAATCCTTTATCTTACAAAAGCTTTAACTGGGAAAGTATTGGATTAAGTAAAAGTAAGGTTTAGTTTAATTATAAAGTCCTTAATTAGTACTTAATTAGAACGTGTTCCAGGCATAAGAAATACAAAATTTATGGGCCAGTAAAACCAGATTCTAATCCCATATACTCTGAACTCAGAGAGATGTGGTCCAACATTCATTCCTCCAAGTATGCTTTACTTACTTTATTACCTCACTTAGACCTAAACTGGAAGATAACATATTGCAGAATCTGGGCCTTATGGTTTTCTATAGCAGAGCTATAGCTCTTGCTGCCCCCATAAATAACATTTTCCAAAGCAGCTATTGTGATTACAGACAATAACTGGGATTGACATGACACTTCTGTTTGTTCCGTATCAAACCCAGAGATGTGGAAGGTCAACAAAGGATTCAAGATCCAAAGAATCTTGTCTGAGGAAAAATACCTCTGCCCATAGGAAGTGCCCAGAATATGGAATTGTCTACTGCTAAGGATCACGAAAACCGCATCGCTCGCTCCTCTCCTTAGACGGCAGGATCAGAGAGACACCACAAGATGCTTAGCCATCAATTTGCTGAGCACGGCTCCAAATGCTATGTGGTGTTTCATGTCTCCTTCTTGCTCAATATATTATGCCTTTGGAATCCTGCCACCTTTGTCATAACTGATTATAATTTCAGTTTGATGAAAAACTTTGAACAGACTGTTCTGAGTCATGGCAGGGAGCAACTGTATTCATTCTAGAGGTTTAATTTATACCTGCCAAACTTTAGGCATATAGTGCACTAAAAAAGGACTCAGAAGATACAAACAAATTGCCGCTGCTGGAAACATAAATGTGCTATGACTCAAGACTCAGTGTTGATTTCTTTGTTTTATGACGTAAATAATTTAAATAATAAGGGAATTCTATATTCCAAAAGGGTGCAGGTAACTCTGTGGCTAATATGATTGAGTCTCTCAAAATAAGTGTTATTTACTGGGGAGGATTTTCAGTTCATATTAGGAAAGGGTTAAAAATGCAATAAACTGCACATGGCAGCACACCAGTAAGTTAGGCTACAGGAGAGCAGTAAGAAATCTACCATGTGAGCACTCACAGGGAATACAATAAATCTTCCTCTAGAATAGCATCAGGAGCTGGAACCATGCACACAGCATGGAAAAAAAATTAGAAAGTCTGTCCTGCCCAAAGTAACAAGAATTAGAATCCATGGTACAAGCGATGCTAAAACTGCAGTGTTGTAAGATGCATTTCAAAGCTGGGGAGGGCAACCCTGTAGGGGGTACAGGCTATGGGATGGACACAGAAGGAATTCTCCTTTTACAGAGAGGACTGGATAGACCCCAGCCCCTCACAGTTCATTAGGGCTGCAACTCTACATACAGACAAAACCATCACTTCAGCTTTTAAGGAATAACTCCTGCTCACAGCAGGAGACACAAGCATTTTCCAGAGGTTAGTAAAGCTACCCATATACTCAGAATGAACTCATACTCTGACTGCAGCAAATAATCATGTTTGCCCACAATACAGCATCAGACAGGGAAGTTTGTTAGGGAAGTTTTTAACAAGTCATTATGTGACAGCTTTCAGAGAACAGATAATTGGATGTGGCTCCGGGTCACTGACTAAGTAGTGTTACTTCCAGCTACAGAGGAAAAGACCAACTGCAATTTCTGTAATTAAAAATAAAATCAGTATATACTCAACCTCCTCCTAACAGACCACAAACACATAACTGAAATTTGATCTACAAACCAATCTCCTGGGCAGCATAACAGCTTCTCAATCCAGATAAGCTTAGCTGATCCCTAGAAGCAGAACTATCATATGCAGAGAGCTCCCAGGAGAGACAGTGCTATCCACCAAGCTGCTCAACAATTGTCAGTGAAGGCTTCACTGAGCTGGCAACCAAGCAGCCAAAACCCTGTTCTGTCCCAGAGCAGCTGCACGTTTTGCAGGATTTGTTGGGGGGGGTTCTGTTTGCTTAACAAATGTAAGTCTCAGGGTGTCATGGCATCCCACGCCAGACACCATTTGAAAACTGATGATTTATTAATGAAACAAATCTTCACTAGCCTGATGCGGTCTCCACTGAGCTCTTCTGAAA
The DNA here is from genome assembly GCF_032191515.1 of Phaenicophaeus curvirostris. Classification (NCBI taxonomy): domain Eukaryota; kingdom Metazoa; phylum Chordata; class Aves; order Cuculiformes; family Cuculidae; genus Phaenicophaeus; species Phaenicophaeus curvirostris. The sequence continues at coordinate 1,688,584 of NC_091409.1, read as the reverse complement.
CGTACCAAGTTCCATACCTGCAAACATGACTTGCTCCTTTTGGCCTTTTAGTATAGCTCCACTCTATAAAGGGCTACAGCACATATATTATAACCTTAATGCTACCTTAAAAGTGCTTGTCTTCATATAAACATTGTTAATGGAATTTATACTGGACCCTTGAAGAGAATTGGACCCAACCAGTCCATCAGCTTTTGGTGCTCAGAAAGCTATGGACATGCTGTAACTTTTTTCTTGTGTTTGTTTTGGCAGATGAGTCTAAACAAAATGCCAAAGATGACAGAAAACAAACCTAAATTTCCATTTGCTGGAGATAATCAGCTTCAAGGTCTCAGCTCCACTGTACTTCAAAAGAAGGCAGCTCTAGGAACTGACTCTTCACATGCTGCTTCCATTGCTATAACTACGCTAGTCTGTGAAATCCTTACAGAAATAGCAGTACAGCCTGATCTAATTTATTCCTTTTCTTTCCTAGTTATGTCTATACTGGTGTAAAGAAAGATTGAACAACGCTAACATGACTAGTCCAATTTTCTAACATACCTTTGACGGTAGAGCCATAAACCAAGAGGAATGAGATTGCAAGACAAATGCAACCAGAATTCAGTACAAAACACCCACAGGTATACCTATAAAAATAACTGTCTGAATTAATTATTAAAGTAATTTTATATACTCTATGCAACAAACTGCAAAACTACCTAAGTGACTCCAAAATGTCCTCAGCAAAGCACTTTTGAGAATCCCATGCTGCAATTACATTCTGTTTTACATCTCCTGGACATTAAACACTTTTCGTGAGAGGATAGTTAAGTCACTTACCGAAACAGAGTAGATGGTATCTCTCCACCACACACTGTGTTCATGCTTGAGTGCCCATTTTCCAATTAAATTGGTCCATTGTAGCTTTATCGAGCTGTCTGACAGAAAACGAGTAACTGCCAAGAACTCATTAATATCTTTTTATCAATGTACTAACTGCTAAACTAAGATTTGATTAGCAATGCAATCAGACATCATTAGAATTATGACAGCATTGCAGAGAGTATATAGAGACTGAAAAGTGTGGAGATTTTTTTATATTCGTAAAAAATAAAATAAATCCTTACCTTCTGTAGTTCTAGAGTGCCTGCAGATACAGGGAAGTAGTGACCTTAAACTGGATTTGTTCCTACAGAGGAACTACCCATTTGTGAGTTATTTCAACAGATTTGTCAAGACAGGCTGTTTTCACTATTTTATAAGAGAAATGACAAATGTTAACATTGTTCTTCAATTCCCAACAGCCCAAAGAACCAACAGAGAACTCAGTTGTTCAGTGCACACACACACCAAATCCCCTTCTTTGCCAGATTAAACACAGAGATGGCATACAGAACAGATTTATTTGGCTCATGCTGGAAAACTACTCTTCTTTATTTGTATTGTGGCAGCCTCTAGGAGCCACAGCAGTGGATCCGATCCTTACTGTATGAGGACAAACAGAATTAAGAGTGTTAATTAAACCACAAGATGCTTAAAACCTAAGCCAAAATACATGCCAAATAAGAAAGAAACATGATAATCTGTGAACTTCCATTCTGTCCACACTGTGCCAAAAGACGTCAGTGAAAGCTAAGAATGCTAAAATACTTAAAGAGCAAGAGATACAAAAAATCTGAGATCCTGCTCAAGATTTATCTGTGACCCCACACCAGTCTTCATTGAAACTAAGGGAATTTTGACATGAATTTCAGTAAGAAAAACAAGCAAAAATTTATCCATGACCTAACGCCAAAAGAATGCAGCTGAAGCCTGCTGCCTAGAAGGGCTCCTAGCAGGAAGCTGGAGCAATGCACATTTATAACCAAACAGGAAATGTCAAGAAATAATATTTATTTTTAGAAAAAAAACATGACTTTCAGAAGTTCAGTAAATGCGGATGACTAATGCAGAGTAAATCACCAATGAAGAACCAGGTTTTATTCTTATGATTTCTACAGGAATTATTTTTAGAGCAACATTTCATAAACTTAATAAGAAGGAAAAGAATCTTATTAACCAGAAAGCTGGTCTACATTTTGTGGCAATTTTGCTCTAAGCAAGACATACAGCTGAAGAATAATTAGGTATAATAACTACATTATGCATGTCTTGCTTCTTGTATATGAGGTTCCATTTCTTAATTATAAGACTTACATATTGTTTTAGCTTTGCATGTATCTACCTGCTACCATTGATATTTTCACATACTAGAAACACCAAACCTCTCCTTGAGATAGTTTGCCTGGACTCTGCTGTATTTGCTTTTTGTTAAGTGTTAAGAATTTCAGCAGCTATTGATAAGGAGATTAAAGTAATAATGTGAATTTAGAAAAACAGATGTTAAAGTTCACCACAGAGCCACAGAAATGTATATGAAATTTATTTATTAATTTAGAAGGAAAACAGTATTATGGTGCTATATAGTTTCTAGAAAACAAGCAGTAACCTGCAGGGAAGGTTTTGAAGCAGGAGCAAAAGTATGATTTTAGGGCTACTTAAAGGTGAAATACAGCTAGTTCCTTTATTAGTAAAGTGTAATCAGCCCCAGAAAAAGGGGCTACAGAGCAGTTATTTACTAGATGCAGTTGAGGGTTTAGCTACAAGGTTAAATAGTTTTTTAAATATTTTAAAAATATTTTATATGAATGCCAATTACTCTTCTCTAAACAGGTATTTCTCTGATGGGATAAGTATGCTTATTGTGGTGACTAATGAGTGCCCCTTACCACTGGCCGTTTTCACTAACAGGTTTCCAAAGATACATCCCAGCAGGTCTGCAGAAGCCACAAGCACAACACTCCACCTGCAGCTCCTCATTCCCTGTGTGCCGGCAGCGCCCATGCAAGCACTGAAAGACCCTAGCGAGAGCAGAGTTGTAGTTTCCTCATGGAAACAAAATCCTATGCAAGCTAGACTTTTATCACAATATCAAGCCTCTGCCTTTAACTTCAGCAACAGTGACATTTAAAAAGAGTAATTTCAGTACAAGAAGGGTCAGATGGCTGCACGTGATTTTCCTGTTCAAAGACCCGTACTAGGAGGACTCAAAGGCCCTCATGCCAACTGACAGTCTTTATAAAATACATTATAAAGTCTGCATATCAGTGTAAGTTGTATCAGTTATGAAGTTCCCTGCACCAGCCAGGTGGTCCAAGTCCTCAACATCTGCCTTCTCGCCAAGGGATAATAATCTCAGCTTAAATCCACTACAGGGTCATGTGTGTGGGAATTTCACAGTGCCTCACCTCTTCCACAATGAAACAATAGAGGATATTGGAAATAAACTTTCCACCAAACTATCTGCAGCATAGCAGAGGAATGATGATTTTCTTTGACTAATCTGAGGCAGATGCGGTAATGAAGTATTTAGGAGCATTATCCATTCTTATTCATAAAGCTGTCTCTCTGCCCTACTGTCAGTGTCCTGTTCAGTGCCTACTGGTGCAATTGCACACGCAGGCAGTGCTGCTGGGTGAGCAAATGAAGTGCACACCCATTGCTGTGTGTGCAGAACAAGGTCACCCGTGCAGGCCAAAAAGATTCATACCAGCTACCTGCCTACTTCAACAATACAAATCCCCCAAGTTCTAAATTACTGGGTAAAATCTGAAAGGATGAGGTTCCTCTGGATGAGAAACATAAGGATTAGGCCTTTATTAAGTATTGTGTTTATTTGCAGAAATTCTGAAATGTAAATCACTTCAATTGTACTATGTACCCACACCTTTTTGTAATGGCAGTTACAATAGTCATGCATGATGGGTTTTGCCTAATATTTTTTTCTCTTATATTGCTAAAACACTTTTTAAAACTGCAACACAGAATATATTATTGTATGAATCAGAACTATTATGACTAAGATAATTATTTCACTGAATGCATCACAAGCATTAAAAATTGACTGAGCTAGGAAAAGAAATGTAGAGGAAGTTCATCTCATCTTTTCAACTATATCTTTGAAGAGAAGTGAACACCTGAAAACTGTGTGCCTGGTCACCTCCTGTGACATTTTGACAGCTTGAGGAATCTATCATCAGGGAACAACTGGTAAATTTAGTTTGGCATTAACGACTCTTCCGCCTTTGAAGTGTTTCATACCAGAGGTTCTGTTTTGAAAGTAGGGCCTTTTGGCCTCTCTGTTTCTTTTTCCTGCCCATGACAGACAGAAATTCAAAAGGGCTGACAGTAAGAGGCTGCCAATTTGAGAGACTCCCATTCAAATTGAAATACACTAGGAGAAGGGAAGGGCTGACCCCAGATTTCTTGTTTCCTTGAAGAGGACTCAAATTCTGACACCCTGGAATTTCACCATGAAGTAAATTTCACCTACAGAAATAAAGGACAGAAATATGGATGTTTAGTAATGAGTTTATCCAGCAGAAAACAGGCAGCACAAAGAGATACTATTTTGGAGAAGATACTATCTTCTGTCCTGGCCATTCTCCTGCCCTGTTCAGAGCCTACAATTTGCCCAAATGCTTCCTGGGTGAAGGCTAGATGGAGGCAGGGAGTATGCATCACTGTGCCCTTTGTTGCCTGTAGATTGCTCCATTTGTTACAAAGGTGGTACACAACTTTTCCCCGCTATGCCCTGCCCATGAGGAGTGAGTGATGAAAGCCATGCTTGTGTGCTACTATGAGTTCCCAAGGAGACTGGATGCCATGAGTCTTTTCCAGCAAGAGGGAAAAGAGAGCCCTGCAGTAAGCTCTGCACACCTTCCCAGACCGATAAAAGCACAAATCTGGCCAGTTGGGACCTAAATTACCAATCCCGTGCCCACACCAGGAAGGTCTACAAAGCTCCAACAACACTTACTGGGAATTGTCTAATAAAGTTCGTATTTGCACCTGTCAGGTTCAAACACATGTTCCTAGACCCACATGTAGACAATATGAATACACTTATAGGTTTTTCAGTAGCTAAGCATAGCAGAGGAATGATGATTTTCTTTGACTAATCTGAGGCAGATGCGGTAATGAAGTATTTAGGAGCATTATCCATTCTTACTCATAAAGCTGAACAATACTGATGCTTAAGCACATGCTTGGAAAGGCATTTCTCAGATCCTTGAAAGGCCCTTTCAGTTCAGTGATCTGAAAAGAAGTTATACTTTTTGGAAGCCTGCCAGAGCCATGATAAATAATACACTGTCCCTGATAGTTTCAATACAGCAGTTCCCCGAAACTCATTTCAGCCAAAGAGCCCTCTTCTCCTGTAAACACTTTTAATGGTCTTGTTGGTACATGACATAAATTAATTAATCACAGTTCAAGCACTGCATCTTACCAAAAATTTTTGAATATAAACATTTTTAAACCTGGATCCCTGTTTATGTGCCACACAGTTACAGTTGCAGCCTAAGCTGAAAAGGAATTTGAAGTGACAGGAGCCATCTGCAAGCAGAAATTCTCTTGTTCAGCCTTTGCCAGTGTGTTAACCGCACATTCAAATTAGGCAGGAGCTACACGAAATATATGCATGCAGAGGTTACTCTCCTCATTCACGCAATCACAGTATTTTTCAAAGTTGGATGCAACCTGGATTAGACTGCAGGGCTGCCCAGCCCAATACCTGAGATACACCATTAAGTTTAGGAATAAATGCTGCACAGGCCAAACTAAACCCTCGTGAGGCTGTTGAAGTACACTCATGCCTCTTGACTTGTTTAAATTAAAAGCACTTTTCTGCATGTGTTCCTGACTTCTTTCTGGTTTTCAGTTTGAGATCATTTCCTAATTCCTTTGTAGAGTAAGAATTTATGCTGAATCTGGTGTTATGTCCATCAACACATCCTACTCAGAAACTTCCCATTTTTCAGCACAACAGGCTATAGGTATTGGAACACACCATCCAGCCAGAGGAGTATTCAGAACATTTACCAGAGTCTCTGCAGTGGGGATGTGGGGGAGGCTGGCAGCACAAGGTACTGGAGTAAAATTTTAAATGTTTGTAAATGAATTTTAGTCACATTGGCCACCTTGCAAACATAAACATAACATCTACAGAGCTGTAGATGGAGGAGGTACGTGTTACTCTTCACTCCTTCAATGCCACGACTAACACAATATAGACGTGCAGAAGCTCATGCAATTCTCACAAATAATTTTCAGCAAGAATAAAGAGAAGCAGACCAGTAGAAAATCCTGGTTCTGCCCAAGCACAAGGACAAACACAAACCTCTCAGAAAACTGTACAAGGAGTAAAGCTAAAGGAAAGCTTTTCTACAAATACAAACACTAAGGTTCTGTTTAATGATTAATGATGAGAGTAAGATGTCTGAATTTAATCCTCCCTCTGCTGCAGAGCCTCTGTCATCTAACACAGGTGATTCCAGGTGACCCCTCTGACCACACGTGGGCATCAATTGAGACAGACAGGTTTCTTCATATACTTTAAGGTGGGTAACCACATTTGCTCAAATGCATCTCAATTGGCAATAAAGGGAGCATAAGGTGATTAAATTGACAGGTTTACCTCACACAAGGCAGGTGAGGAAATCTTTAGCATTCCTTGGGAAAAGCACCAAAACCCAACACTCCACTAGAGTGGAGACTGGGGCTTACCTGCTCCATGTGCTCCAGGGCAGCTGCACTGAGAGCTTTAAGTCACGCTTGGAACAGCAATTCCGAGGCTTTTAGCCAATTTCTTCTGGCTGGCAGAGCCCTTCAGTTCACTGGGGAACTGCAGTAGAGAAAAGCAATGCTGCAATACAAGCATGCATCTGTGTGTCTGGAAGGGACACATCCCAAACCGAGGCATGGAAAAAGCATTTGGATCATGTTCTGAATGTATGCCGAAGGCTTATTCCAATGAAAGGAGTCAGTGTAAGGTGAGAGGAGCATGCAAATACACAAACGTGGACTGATGAGTCTAGTTCCCTGATACTACAATCCTGTAATATAGCAACACCTGAATCTCTGTGAATTCCAGCAAAAGACAAATTGCTATTTTAACCAGTTTGTTTGTAATAAAACTCAGAAACATGTTCGGAAGCTTCATGCACGGGAAGGTGCACTGCAGAAGCACTGCATTAAGAGAAATGGAGCTATTCATGGGGAGAGACATAAGAACAGCAAGCAACAAAAATGCCTGCATAGGCCATAAATCAGCAAAGAAATGTATCACTGTACAGTGACAAGAGAATCGGGTCCACCTGCAGCCAGGATGTAATCTGCTTACCTTGAGGGGACAGATGTCCGCTCACAGTGGTCACCTTGAACTCCTCAGGGGAAGCTGAAAACAGCAGTAGTATTTCAAATAGCAATTACCATTGAAACAGAATCATTCGCGCTGGAAGAGTCTTCAGGAGGTCACTAGTTATGAGAGCAGACTTGGTTGCTCAGGGCTTAAGTCTGGGTGCCTGCTCCACTGCTTGACTGCCTCAAGGCTTTCCTTACTTTCTTGTTTCAATTATGTCCATTATCTCCTGTCCTCCTGCTATGAACCACAATGAAAAACCTGGTTCTATCTTTCTGATAACCTCCTTGTTGATGCTGGAAGCTATTAGGTCTCCCCAAAACCTTCTCCAAGCTGGACAAACCCAAATCCCTCAGACTCTCAGCAGGGCATGTGCTCCATCCACTGACCATCTTGGTTGCCCTCTGTTGAACACACTCCAGTTATGGACTGACAAATGCTTGCTGCTTCCTTTCCTGTGAATGATGCTAATGACTAAGTGGTTGCACTCTCACTCTCCTTGACAGTTTGTACCCAATATCAAAGTACTAAGTATAGGTACCATTTTCTTCATGTAACAGCAGAAATCAAGGTACAAATAGATCTGGGTATAAACAGAAACAAAAGGACAGATTTCCTTCTTCTTAAAGGAATTCCTTTGTTCAGTGTGAGAAAACCACTGCCACATGGCAGACAGTGGCATGGGTTTTGACACACTTTTTTTTGAGATATTTGTGAACCTCTGTGCAACAGTAGTCTGTGCTATCCACTTTTAGCCTAATGTTTTGCATATACACCTACAGAACTCTTAAAAGACAAAAGCATTAAGTTTTCTAAGACCAGGTGAATAATTTGCCATCCCTTATTTATTCAGAGAGTTTACAGAGTTTTTCTCAAACAGATGGCATTTTGGTAATGTGTTCATTAGTTGAAATTTTCTGATGAAAAAGTTCTGCGAATAATTCTTGGTCTTGGTTTTGAAAACTCACCTGTCAGCCATGTGGATAGTCCAGTTCTGCTTTACAAAAATGAATCTGGCTCCCTGCTTTGTATGGGAAGTGAGAGGTGAAAGGTGCTGTGAAGTTGAAATACCTTGTTTTGCTGGCAGCACTCCTCTTGACTGCAGAATGACGCTGGAATTATCTGCAAAAGCCAGAGAAATGATAGAACAGGATTTCAATGTCAACAATCAAAGGAACAGAAGGAAAAGCAGCCACAGGCTGCAGAAGTAATGAAAGTGGGATTAAAATTTTTCTCTGCGGCAATGCTAATTCCTCAAGGGGCACAAAGTAGTAGATTTACCTGGGGAATCCTCAGCCAGTTCACCATGCAGCCAACTTGTCACTACAGAAAAACTGCTAGTGCACTACTTGTTATCTTCAAGGCACGTATCACTTTTGTTCTTCACATTAATGCTGTGCACATGAAGGATGCAGGCATGATGTGTCTGAAGAGTAAAGACCTCCATTTGCCAAAACAGATGTAATAATTGCCACAGCCATGATCTCACACCTGATTTTTATTTCTCATACCAAAGTCAATGAAGTCCTTGACCTCACTAGAATCTGCCAACCAAGTGTCCAAATGAGGTGGTGATTTATACAGTGAGTACCAAGCAAGTTGCAGGATGTTTATATTTACATGGACCACTGAATGGTAGTGATTTTCAGTAATTATTGCTCAAAGAGGATTTAAAACACACTTACTTGCAATGGATAGTTCTGCTTGCTGTGTCTCCATGAGCTGTTCTTGGTCTCCAGATGAGATACTGGATACAGATAATGAGATACTGATCCAAATAGCACAGTCCAGTGTGGTTTATTAAATATTTAAAAAGCTGCATCAATCATATGTGGCAGTAACAAGTTCTCCTTTTGTGCCATGCTACTGTGCCTCTTCCTGAAAAGATAGGTGTAGCCTGTTGGACAATCAGAAATCATGGAAATATGGGCTGGTAATTGTCTCAGAAGATGCTGAAACTCCTCCCTGCCCTGAGGAACGGTCACACATGCTACAGCCAGTCCCGATAGGTGTTTATCTAAATTTTTCTTTAAACCTTCACTGAACAGATTTACAGCCTCCTTAGATTCCTTAGATACTCACACTAATAGTTTTGTCTGGTTTGTTTTTTTCTCCTGATCTCTAATCTCCCTAATTGCACTTCAGTAAACTGCTTTTTTTTTTTTTTTTTTACCATTGCTGGTCACAGAACAACTGTTCACTGTCATCCTTATAAATGTGTTTATACATTTTTAAGACAGTTGCTGTGTTTTTTTCCAGATCAGATATTCAAATTCGTCTTTCTCATAGCTTATATTTCCTAAGCCTCTTACAGTTTTGGTAGCTATTCTCCTATCTTGTTTGCCTACATCTTTCTTCAAGAGTGACTGTAATGCTTGGAACTGGATAGAGTGCTTCAGCCAAGTCTGACTAGCACTAAACAGAACAGAAATAACGCCCTCCGATGTCTTACATACGATCCTCCTATTACTAGAGCTGGGAGCAACAGGACTATTCTGCAGCAGTCCATGATCCACTATAATCCCAAGATTCTCTTCTGCAGTATTTTTATCTAACTAATAGACCTCATTTGACATGTGCTGTTCCTTCCTATGTGGCATACTACATAATTTTTCTTCTAGAATGTTATTGTGTTGAGTTCAGACTGGGTCTGCAGTATATCGGGGAAATTTTAAATCTCAGCCTTGCACTCCATGGTTGGAATCACTGCAAATGTTATAAAAGTGCTGTCCATTCCATCACCCAAGTTATTACAGAAAGCACTGACCAAAACTGTTCTCAGATAATTCCCCGGGAGACCTTACTTGATGTATCCTTCCTCTTTGACAGCAATTATCAACAAAGGCTTTTAAAATGCAGGCTTTCATTAACAAGATTATTATAGGCTATTATACAAAAGCCAAAACTGTGGTCAGTAAAACCATTTCCCACCCTTCTGCAGATAAAAGCTGAGTGCTATGCTAAGGAACCTTCACAAAGTCAAAGAAAAATCATATGCAATATCAGGGAAAAAGAAATTCAAGTTGCCCACGGCCACCGTTGCTGACAGCCCTCTACACAACTGCTGTTTAACAACTACAGTTGAAGAATATCAGCATGACTATTTCTGTATGCCCACACAATTCTGAACCACAGTCCAATTTAGTTTAGAAAAAAAAAAAAGAGGTATTTTGCTAAAATTACCGTAGTAGAGCTTTTTCATTTGTATTACCATAGCAACAAAGGACCTTACTTGAAATGAGACCCCCACACACACTGCTCTGGGTGAAGTGTAAAATGCTCATATTAAGATTGACAGCCCCCGTCCCACTGAGCACAGAGGTGAGTGTCCCCATCCTGCATCCAGGTTCTGGCGTTCATTTGCACGAAATTCCCTCTAAGACCAGTGCCTAAGCAGGTAAGAACCACCAGGGGCCAGAAGAATCATTCTCTCTGTACCCATGGGGGCACAACAGCACACGGGATGGGAGTGGTTTGCACCCACCGGTTTGTGACAGAGCCTAAAGTGCTGATGCCTCCTTAACCCTGGCACCAGGATTTAATTCACTGCTTTCAATCAGATTGAATCCAGACAGAGGAACTTCCACTGAGATGTCAAACAAATCTCATTTAAAAGTAGAGATATGGAATGCTCTCCAAATCTCTGACAATCAATAACACCAGCGTCCTCATTGTCACTGTACTCAGCAAGGGTGTCACAAGAACAGAGCACAGCGGTAGCTCTCTTGGAGTCCTCTTGGGGTCGGAGGGGGGAGATATGCTAAGATTTCTGCTTTAATGTACATGTTTAATGCCACTTCTTCCACTGAAAATACATACATACATACATGAAATTACCATGGAACAGGCAAAGCTCCAGAAGTTTTACTGCCCGTGACAGCATCCCGGGATGCCACCTGTGGGCAGGCGGCTGCTCCCAGTGATACTGAAAATGCTGACAAATAAACTCCCTAAGACTTGTTTTGGAGTTTCCGAAAGCGAGCATCCTTTGTCAGGCCGGGGCAGCACCAGGGGGGGATCCCCATCCATCATGTGCAACGAGACAAAAGCCGCTTACAGGATCTATTTCCCACTTCCATGCAGGTGTATGGATTTTCCCAGAAATCTCACGCATATTCTGTTACTTTCCAAGGCTTAACTGTAATGTTATTCTGACCTTTGCAAGAGCCAAACCTGAGGCTAACTCGGAGGCGGCTGCAGCCGGGGGCCGCGGGAGCGGGACCTCTGGCCGCACGGACCGCGCACATCGCAGGGCGTTAACATTCCCGGCGAACGAAGAGCCCACGAAAAGCACCGTTTGGAAGACAACGCGCGATCGGAGGGATGATTCTAACTTTCAAGCAAACGCGCGAGCGGCTCCTGGCTCCGGCAGCGCCTCCCGGAGCTCCGGGCCGGGGGCGCCGGTTACCCCCCGGGCTCAGCATCGCCCTCCCGCCGCCGCCTCGCTCCTCCTCCCGGTCCCCCCCCCGTCCCCCCTCCCCGCGGCGAGCGGAGGCTCCGCGCATCCCGCCCGGTGCCCGCGGGGCTCTCCGCACCATGCGGGGGCTCGGGGCTCCTCCTGCCCGCGGGGCGACTCGCAGGCAAGTTTCCAGGGAAGTTTTTTTCCCCTCCGGGCGCGGGGAGGGGCGGCGGGTATCGCCGCGGCGGAGCTCCTGAGGAGGAGGAGGAGGATCGGGGTGGGGGGGGTGCGCCCGGCGGGGAGGGGCGGGGGGTCGTGCGAGCCCGCGCGGGGCTGGGAGCAACAGGTTTTTGTCGCTCCGGCAGGGATGGAGGCGAGGGAGCGGCCCCCCGCGCCGGGGCTGCCCGCGGGGCCGGCGGCAGCGCTCGCTGGGGGCCCCGCGCCCCCCGCCCCCCGCAGGCGCCTGACGGCTCCGAGGGCTCCCACCGGCTCTCCCCGCCAGCCCGGGGCTGCACAGTGCGGTACGGTGCCTTCTCTTTCCATTTCCTCTTCTTTGCCTAAGCTCGACGGGCCTTTATAGCTTTAATTTGAAAATAATTAAGAGGTGTCCTTCGCGCTGATGCGTTCGCTGGCAGCTGCCGTATGAAGTTAACTGTCCGCGACGGGCAGCGCGTTCCTGGCAGGTTTTGTTTCGTTGGAAAAGACTCGGGGGGTGTTGGGGGGGAACACGCGTAAATAACTCTTCCATGACTAACCTACCTCTTCGTTTCAGTGGCAAAATATATCTCTGCACCGATAAATGGCTGGACTCGATGCTCCAGTGGGTCCTTTCCAACCTAGTGATTCTTTGATTCTATGAAATCTTTTACTTTTTAAAAAGGTATTCAGGAGGTTGCTGTGAATGTGACTTACTAAGATTTGTTGGCATACATGTATTTCACAGCAGGATAATGACTCCAGTTGTTAGTTCTAATGTAGTTCAGAGCGCTCACCTGGGGATATAAGTTATCTGCAAACTTGCTTCACTTCTGGTTCTTATCGGCAGAATAAGGTTCAGCTTTATAAACCCAAACGCTAACATATTTGTCATAATTCAGTTTGTAGGTTGTCATAAGATGCCAAAAAAGCATAACTCTCTCCAGATCAAGGACAGCAACACACAGATATGAGCATACTTTTTCAGATGATAGGTTTTTCAGGACAGTTCTTTTCATACTATACATTGACCTTTATAACTTTTGCTTTGATTTGGCTGGAAGTTCACTTTGCAAGCTGAGTTGGAGTTTGAGATCGGTTCTCACTTGTAAAGAGCTGCATGAGTACAGCTGCAGGAGGGCACCCTGACAGTGTTGGTACAGTATGGAAATCGTGTCAGGAGACAGAGGAGTTTGACACTGCTTGAAACTGCTGCTTGTTTTAACTATGGGAAGAATAAAGGAAAGATCACTAAACTGCAAAGCAGTTTCTTAATGGAATTCTTTCCAAAAAGTCACAGTATTCATATTCACCCTGCACTGAAATCTGAAACTTTTTTTTTTAACTATATTTACAAATCGTAAAAAGCAACAGAGACAAGTTCCAGGCACTGGAATTGATAGGGGAGTCTATGGGAGAGTTATGTATCTTCTTTGCACGCTTGTTATCACCCAGGCACAACTTTGAATTGTCTGCATCACAGAGCAGTATCAGGACTCCTTGCAGGAGCTCTGATTACATCAGAGATGCACTGCAGAATTCAAAATACTGCAGAGGACACTGAGGGGGGGAAACGACACTTGCAGTAGAATTTCAGCATGTTACTCAAGATTTCTGTTTCTTTAGAAGGGCATCTTTAATAATTCTTTCCCCATTGTCTAGGAGCCTGGCACCCTTCCTGAATTGCTGCTGAAAGTAAGGGCAGCACAGATTTCTAATTCAATTCTTTCACCAGACATAATGGATAAGAATATCATCTTGTGCAGGAGAGATTTTTGAAAAGATTTTATATCTTGCTTCACACGCGCACCACGCTATTGAGAGTTACCAAGAGCCTGTGCTCTGGGGCAGTTATTCTGTATTGCTGTAGTTTCTAGAAGCCAAAACAACAATGAGAATTGTATAATGTAGTAAGAGGTAGTTCTTGCCCCAGCAAGCTTATAAACAAAATAGTAAACCGTGCTCAGAGAGAAGTAATTTGCCCAAGATGAGAACACATTATCAGCAGGGGAGCTGGAGAGATGAACTGGGCTTCACTAACTCCCGGGCATTCAAAGGGCAGAATGCCATCTCAGACAAGGGCCTTGCTTAACTGGAGCAGTTTTACTTGAGGATTTTACTGTTATAGCATATCCTTGTTTAATTGTTGGGAAAATTGTTGCTATAGGCTAATGTGTTTCTCTGACCTTATATTCCTCTGTGCTGTCTTTAATTCTTAATGCATTTCTTACAGCCATGCCCAGTGTCATCAGTCTGTAATGTATCTATAAACAGTTTGGTTGTTTTTTAAGCTCAGTAGCAAAACCCTCTTTCCATTAATTAGATCTTTCCCATCTTAAAGCAGTGCTAATCATCATTCTGTAGAAGCACTTTCTGAAGGAAAAGAAGAAATACACAGAGAAATGTATGGGTTTACTTCTCTCCTTCCTCTGTTCTTCAATCCAGGCCATTTTTCCTGTTGTCCTTTATTTTATCCTTATTTTTCTCTGTTAGATATGATGCTATGTGTATCTTGGGCAAAGAACATATAAATAACACATGTACGACATCAAATAGTGTAGCTGCCTACGTGGGATCTGTGGGCTTGCTAGTTCTGGTTATGGAAAAAGGAGGAGCCACCTTTCATAAATGTAGTCATTCAGTGTATCACATGGGGGATTAATTTGTCCAATTTAGTGTTTTGCACAGGTCAAGAAGCTGGAAGTGAAGAAATAAATTTTTTTTTTCTTTGCTCTGTTGTTTCACAATTGATGCCTTAGGGTTATAGCATGTGTCTGACACACAGAGAACATTTACATTTCCCTCTCCCCATTTCTTCCCATTGTGCCAACCATGGATGCAGTGGGAGATCAAACCAGTGACAGAGATGAGCTGCCCCCTCATTTTTCCTGGCTGAGATTCAGCGGATGAGTTGTTGCTAACCAACATCATCTGGTATTACAGAAGGGAAAAAGGTTAATAGCTCCCATTTATCCATATTCTTCTATCAGTCACAATCTTTTTTCTCTTTAGTCCAGCCCTACCTTAGACATCGAGGCAGAGGGGAAAACACTTGTTTCTAAGTAAAACAACAGTTACTCTATGAAATAGAACCCTGCATACACATACATCAGGTAGTGTTGCTTTCCCACATCAAACCCATACCTCGAACTCCCAGTAGCGTTATTTCTACAGATAATATCTTGGGAATGCTTTAACAGAAGACCAGCTCTGAGGTCATGAGGAGTATTTCATGTGATGGGACTGTATGTCAGGGTAATAAGTTCAACTGTTCATACTTCCTCTCTTCAGTGCGCTTTAGCCAGCACTAGCGGAGCCAGCTATCACTCCCCTCAGATCCCTTCATTTATCTGAGTCCTGCAGCTTTTCCAGTGGGCAGTGCTGCAGAGTGCCATCATTTGTCATGAAGCTCCACTGATAATCCCAGTATTGGCTAGAATTTCCTAGAACATGACTTTTTAATAGAATTACGTTTCATGTTAATGCTCTTTCCGGGGAAAAAAAAAATAAAATAATAGGCTTTTGGGTCAGCAGGCCTTGGTCAGCCCATCTTGAGGCAAAGACAAACCAAAATTGACTGGAAGTTTATTTGAGTGCACACACCTGCAGGATTTTGTCATTGTTTGCACCCACTGTTACTTCCAGAGTTCAGACTCACGCATCCCCTGCCATGGCGATTACTGGAGTCATAACTCTGGAGCAAAGACAGAGCAACTCAGCAGTATGAGCAAGTATGTAGTGATAAGGCACTGAAAGCTAAACACAGTTAAGATTTTGGCATGGAGAAGAGGTTACTTGCCAAATAGCTGTTCTCACATCACTAGCAATGGTAATAAAGTTCCCACTTTGGAATAGGAGCAAGATGACAAAGCTTACCTCTTCGCTTATCTCAGGCCAGAAAATAGCACCACAGCTCCTGGGAGATCTGAATCATGCCTCGTCCATCCTTGTATATTCCTGTAGGCTTTTCTTTACCCGCATGCCCTAAAGGTAAGTAAATTAATGATTTCCTTTTGTGCTAAAGAGGATTACTGGTGAGGAATCAGGAAATATCACTCCATCCAAAGCTCGCCTGGGGCCACCTGTTTGTAAGAGCATGTAAGGAATTGCTCTGCTCAGAGTAATCCCTCTGGGAAGTTTAGGAGCAGGACAGAGATAGTATTTTATTGAAAGCAGCATTTTAAGTCCCCGTGCAGCAAGGAAATCCTGTTGCTGCTAAAGTGGAGTGCCGAGTTTTGAGTACTTTACTGTTGTAGACCTGAGTTTTTCTTCTGTAATAGATATGTAACACTATTGATGTGGTTTATAAACCCCAGCTTCTGCAAATGACAGTTCCGCGTTTAAGGAAGTCACCCTAGCAAGGACATATATCTCCAGGTTACACATCAGAGAGGAGGTAAGTACAGCCAGGAGAAGAACAAACCTATGCACTGCCACTGAAGCCAATCAAGTGTAATATTTACTACTTTACTGTGAACCCCAGGCTAGAAAGTCAGAATACTTGTGCAGGATTAATATATATTTATTGTAAGATCTACTTAATAAAGAAATACTCTTATCAGATTAAACTCAGTGAGTCCATACATTATGCTGTGCAGATGGGAGATCTAGAAGCGGCACTGTACAACTCCTGCGTATGCACAGGCTTTTGGTCTAACTTCTAAAATGCAGTCAGTTAGAGAGGCAATAAGTTTAACATTTCCAGTGCCTGCTTTTTATACCCATTTGAACTCTGCAGTCACTTCATTGCACAGGCTTTACACTAGTGTTGAGTGAGCAGAATTTAAACATGATTTTTCAAAGTCAGCATAAGAACTTTTTGGTCTCTTGTAATCAGAGACGAAGACAATCATCTTGGCTTTTGGCTGCTGTTGAATCCATTGTAAGGACAAAGACTTACAACTGCAAATAGAGTGTCAGTTATAACTGAAATAATATTCCAATGTTTGTTTAGAAATCATGTATCTCTCTGAAGTCTTTTGTAAATGAGACCATAAAAAGGGAGTTGCCATGTCACTTAGTAAGCTCTATACATTTTATGAGATCATCAGTGTAAGTGGGGGGTCCCGAAAATTGTTTTTATATGGCCTTATAGAAATTAGTCTTGTACTCACTGTTTTTAGAAGCGTGTATTTACTGAATAACAACATAATTGACTTCCAGTTCTTTCTGTATACTTCATGGGTACTAAAATAAGATTTATGTGTAATAGTTAAATAAAAATATACAACTTCCAGTTCTACAGAAAACGCTTGAATTCTGTGTTCTTATGTGATACTGTCATAATTTTTATACTTCCATTATGAACCAGGAATATCCCAACACATGCAGGAACTCTTCCTGGTTTCCCTCCATATCTGCTGGGAACTGGGACCTCTGTATCTGAGACAGGACAAGTGCCTCAGTGTGACAAATATGTCGGGTAGAGCTTCTGAACAAGGTACCAGCCCTTGACAGAATCAGTTCTACCCAGATGGACAAACCTAGCCTGACCAGAATGTACTTCTGACTGTACTCAGCCATTGCTGTTTTCTTTCTAATTGTTTTTACCAGCCTTAAATATTTTTGAGATGCAACCAGTGTATTTGTTCCAAACTTGAAAAAAACCTCTCATTCACTCACCTCATACATCTGTTTTTTTGTTCCAGAAGACACTTGCAGAAGTAGCGAAGTGATGTGAACTTATCTGCCAAGATGACTCTTCTACCTGGAGAAAATTCCGACTATGACTATAGTGCCCTGAGCTGTGCTTCAGATACTTCCTTCAACCACACATTCTTCCCAGAAACAGAAACCCTTAAGGGAGTCTTTTACCAAAGAGCCAAGCTAATTCATCCTCAAGAGGATCTCTTGAAAGGCTTTCACCCCGATGATCGGAAGCATCATATTATTATAAACGTAGGAGGCATTAAGTATTTGCTGCCATGGACCACACTTGATGAATTCCCATTGACACGTTTGGGACAACTAAAATTCTGCAACAATTTTGACGACATTCTAAACATCTGTGATGATTACGATGTGACATGTAATGAATTCTTTTTCGACCGCAATCCAGGGGCATTCAGGACAATCTTGACCTTTTTGCGGGTCGGAAAACTTCGGCTCTTGCGTGAGATGTGTGCACTGTCTTTCCAAGAGGAGCTGCTGTACTGGGGAATTGAGGAAGACAACTTGGACTGGTGTTGTAAAAGGAGATATCTGCAAAAAATGGAGGAGTTTACAGAAATTAATGAACGTGAGGATGACTTCACAGAAAATGAAACAACAGGTGAAACAGTAGAGGAGACAAAATTTGGCTTGTGCATGAAAAAGTTGCAAGACATGGTGGAAAGGCCCCAGTCTGGCCTTCCTGGAAAGGTGTTTGCTTGTTTGTCTGTTTTATTTGTAACTATTACAGCAGTGAACTTATCCATCAGCACCATGCCTGACCTGAGGGAGGAGGAGGAAAAGGTAAGTTAGCTTTTCAGAATGAAAAGTGGTATGTGCTGGGAAGAGCAGAACAAGTACAAAGGCTGATGGTTTTGATTTCAATGGGGATTTTGCAGCTGTCTTTAGAGGGAGGGGAAACCCCACAAAGAGTATTTGAAATCTTACCTGTCTGTGTTCAATTACATGTAAGAGAATTGGTCATATCAAGTTTTATGTCCAAAGAAAATTATGTTAGTGTTCACTCTTCTGTACCACTGTACATCACCTTGTTAAGCTTTGTATTTGCTATTTAGAATGCCTGAAATTACCGAGCAATCTCTCCTGTGGAGTAAGTATTCTTTTCCACATTTTGCATTTAACTTGTTCCAAATTGTCAGTGTGTTTCCCCATAGCAACAGCTTTGATTCCTTTAATATTTTGGGTTTAAAAAAAAAACAACACAGAAACCTCTCTTCCTGTCACCGTACCGACTAAAATAGTTATTATCCAGTGCCGATTACAAACTCCTCCTCTTTCCTGCAGGGTGAGTGTTCCCAGATGTGCTACAATATTTTCATTGTGGAGTCTGTCTGTGTGGCATGGTTTTCCCTGGAGTTCCTTCTAAGATTCATCCAGGCAAAGAGTAAATTTGCGTTTTTGCGGAGACCATTAACCCTAATAGACATAATAGCCATTCTGCCATATTACATCACTTTGCTAGTAGACACCACTTCAGTGGGCTACAAAAAGCCCAGCTCTGGGAGCATCTACCTGGACAAAGTAGGTCTGGTCCTCCGTATTCTCCGTGCCTTGAGGATTCTCTACGTCATGCGACTGGCCAGGCACTCCCTGGGGCTGCAGACACTGGGGCTGACGGCTCGCAGATGCACCCGGGAGTTTGGTCTCTTGCTGCTCTTCCTCTGTGTGGCCATCGCACTGTTTGCACCACTGCTGTATGTCGTTGAGAACGAGATGGCGGACTCGCAGGAGTTTACCAGCATCCCTGCATGCTACTGGTGGGCTGTCATCACCATGACCACGGTAGGCTATGGAGATATGGTTCCCAGAAGCATTCCCGGACAGGTGGTGGCACTGAGCAGCATACTGAGCGGCATCCTCCTCATGGCATTCCCAGTCACCTCCATCTTCCACACTTTTTCACGCTCCTACATTGAGCTAAAGCAAGAACAGGAAAGAATAATGTACAGGAGAACACAGTTCTTATTAAAAACAAAGTCTCAGATAAGCAACACGTCACAAGGGAGTGATATTTTATTCCCCAGTATCTCTTCTGAGACTAGGGACAATGAATGAAATTTAAGTTACTATTTCTTCTGATGTCAAGTAATGTTTTGTTGTATCAGATTCCATCTTTTAATTTGTTTTGCAAGCATTTTACAAAGGTAACCCTCATATTAAAATGAAGAAAAGGAGCTATTAACCGGGAACTGATGTGGTTTAAGAGGTCTGTTATTAAGCTGTTTTTTTCCCCCTGAAGTGTAATGTATAGGACAGATCTTTCACTGAGATCCTACAGTGGGATTTTAGGAATTAAAAGTTCTGTGATGAAAAAATAACCAACAACATATAATTATGTTCATGACAGGCTGATTTGCCATTTGCAATACACATTTTTCCAACCGAATCACAATGTATATAATCATTAAACAGGCTGCCATTTCTCTTGTTCTTCTTGTATGTAAATAATGTAAATACAACAAAATGACTAAATTCTCTCCCAGTAAAACACCTTAGAGCATAACGGAAATAACCACAGATGTTTGTCCCACTATGCTCTTAAAAAAATATTAAGTAAGATTTGTCATTCACCACAGCAACTGTGCATTCCTTTGTAAGTCAGCCCTAAGCACCAGAAAAGAAGAATTGAGCTGTTTGTATCATAACATTGCTACAGATGTAAATACTTACAGCTCACCAGCTTCAAAATTTAATTGAGGTTACAGTGTTGATCCTCTGTCATTAAATGCAGTGTTCCCAGGAACAAAGTCTTTGAGTTTTGTAACATTTAATATTATAATCAAGAGGTTACTAGCTGCAAATCAAATGAAATATGCATGATGAGATCCACTCATTCCCTACCATCTGTTTCCATGTTTTCACTTTACCTCGGATAAGAAACAGAATTAAAAGAGGCCTGTTTCCAGGGGACACCCTACCATTACTTGGCAAATCAACGCTGCAGATACCCATTCACATTCACCATTTGGTTCTTTAAAAGGAGCAGAAAATATATGGCCATGGGAAGTTGCCAATGATGAAAAAAAGAAAATATCATTTGAGTCATGGAGTGGAGAGGTACTGACAGCTTTACCCTTTACCGTCCTCAGATGTGGAGTACTGAAGACTTTATTAACTGTACCTTTGCTGTCATTACAGGCATCATAGTAATGGTAATGACTTTAAATAGGATATGAGGAAGCAATTAAGGTCCCAAACCGCAACTATGGGTTCTTCATCCACATGTGTGTCTTGGTTTAGGTTCCCCTGCTCAAGTCAGTAGGAACACGTGGGTCAATGAGAAGCTCAAGTTTGGCACAGGTTTCTATGGAGATTAATGGCAGGTCTCCCATTTATTGCAGAGGGGATGAGAGTGACTTGCAATAACAGCTCAAGAGAAAAAGTCCAAAAGTTCCCATCACATTCACCTTTGCTTCTCTGTCCTAATTTTCAGAAATACTGTTGCTTATTGGCATTTATGGAGCAGATTGCCAGAATGCACAATGGTTTTGTGAGTTAAATTAAGGCCAAGGACACAAACGTCATCCCTTCAAAAAAGGTAGAATTAGTTCCTCAACCTATGCTGTTTGGACAAGACCACATTACACTTGTTTTCTTTTCAAATGTTGTTAAAATACTATTTGAAGGTGTTCTGATATGCTTATTGTCAAAGAATAATTCCAAAACTTTTTAAAATGTACCTAAAAAATAATTAGGGCTCTAGCATTCTTCAGCCTGTTGTAGGTAAATATGCTTATGGCACATTACTGCAGAATGCTAAAATATCCAGTTTAAACTCTTGGCAATCAATTATGTGCCAGAGCTACAAATGTAACCAGCTTTTCACTCTTGTTCTTCAGCTTTAATTAGAGTTCGACAAAAAACAGGAACATCGTGACAAAAAAGGGACACATTTTCCATCCAAAATACTCTTGATTTCAAAACTGTTTGATCATCTGTAGCATTGGCTTCAACACAAGTGCTATACATCCTTCTACCTTTGTGTCAGCATTTGTTATAAAAAGAACTGGTAATTAGATTAGTCCTGTGAGCAACAGTTGCTTATCTAAGAATGTGTTTGACAGGCTGAGCCATAAATAAGAAGCTGCAAGTGAATGTAAGGAGAAATCAAGACTTACCAAATAAGACCTAAGCTTATTTCCATTATGTGCTAGTAGCTAATAAATGCTGAAAACCTGTCAGTTTTCTCAACGTCGTTGCATTAAGTTAATGCTCATTTATTTAATGTACCACTTCATTTCTTATCCAAAAAGTACAGCTTGATTCTGAAGTCCTTGTCCAGAACAACAACAAAAAAATTATCACCCTGAAGTTGGGTGTTGGTTGAGCAAAGCTGTGAAAGCATCTTGCCTGTTGCAAGTTCTGCCTAAGCCAGGAACAAATAAGCCATGCAGGATGTACCCCTACGTAATTTTCTACTTGGCAACACATTATTTATAAGCATATCAACATATTTCACCATGAATTACTGTAACAAACTTGCTTATATTTTACAGGAGGTAATACAGACAGTAGTCCTTGTGCCAAATAAATCCAGCTATACATCTTAAGAGCACGACGTTAGTACAAATCTCACATGCTCTGTTGCAGCTTTTACTGTGAAGGCTGAAGGTTTAAGATGATTATGCCTCTTTACAGTATATTATCTGAAATTTTAGTCAAATTCATGGAAATGATGGATTGATTCAAAAGATATTTCCAGTGACACAGCTGACAGCTACCAAGCCAGCTATCACTCCTTTTTTTTCACATTTTAACATTATGTGTAGTCAACAAGAAAGTTCCAATAAAAACCCTTTGTGCTTTTATGAAGTCAAAAGACTTGTTTGAATTGTTTGAATTGCACTGATAAAGTGGTGCATGTCTCCAATAGAGATGGGCTATTTATATTATCCTCCATATACTGCTGTAATATGTAGTATGAATTCAAACAGCAGTAGCTGTATTAATTTGATTAATAAAGTGTTAGGCTCTCCTTTCATTTACATGTGCTTTTTATGGTATAGAAAGACTGTCACATGTGCTAGAGGCATGCTTGACAACCTGAGGTCAATGTAAGAAGTGAGAGGCAGCTGAGGGAGAATCTGGGCTATGAGCATCACCAGATGAAGTAGGATGGCTGTGATAGAAAGCATTTACTAGGAAAGAAAATTATCTCAGTATAGAAAAATCTAAATACCAATTCAGTAGGTTGTATGGGGAAATCTTTCTTGTGTGTTGTCCCAAGAATCACAATCACAGTTAATTGGGATATAACTTTAAAATATTGTAACCATTTAACCAAAGAATCTAACAGATTCAGAAAAGAACAGGAAGGATCTGTGGAAACTGAGAAAGAGAAAAATCCCTGGTAAAACCAGAATTTCCAGGTAAAGCGATACATTAAAATACTTCCTTCAAAATATTTCCATCCTCCTTCCTCAAAACCAATAACAAAGGCAACAAAAATCACCCAGTGAGTGCAAGACTGATAAATGAAGGCAAAGCTACAAGGCTTCTCTAATTGTACATCAAAGAATATGATTTGCAAGGTGAGTTGGAATAATTTGTATGACGCGTTCATTACAGGTCAAGGTCTTAGGAAATTTCTCTTTAGAGCATATAGGACTTGTTTCCATTTTTCCCTTTATATTCTCTTCCTCTGTACTTCAGTACTCCAGATTCCCATAGTCAGAGGCTTTAGCAGTCATTGAATAGTCAGTCTTTAGCAACGTCCAACTAAACAATCAAAACAATCATGCAGAACTGAATCATGGATTTACACATCATCAGATGCATGTCTGGGAAGGAAAGCTGGCACGCTCTATACTTTCATGACTTGTGTGGGTAGAGTTTAACTGGGTATTCAGGCTGATGCAAAGGCAAAAATTTGTGCTGTAGAAGATTCTCATTTCTGGTGCTACAGCTCTCGTCTGTAACTAAACGCAAAGATTCCTCAGAATCTCTGTCAACAAAAGCTTTCTACTCAGACAGTCCTTTAGGATACAGTTGGAGTGTCAGAGTAAAAATTCATTTTAGGCACTTGCCAAAGTGCTGAAGTGGTGGCCTCATTGTCTGAATCACCACTGGGGGATACATAGTCTTCTCTATGTTTTAGTTTTTAACAGTCGGAACCTAGAATGAACTAGATCCCTAATTCAGGTGCCACATTAAAAGGCCAATGTTAGGATGGGTTAATTGAAGTCTTAGTCTTCCACTGCACAGAACAAACGAAATCTACCAACGCTAACTCCACATTGTTTGTCCTTTCCACATCTCATTCACTGTATGTGGGGCTCAAGGAATATGAAGCAGCAAAAAGAATCCAGATCTGCAGAGGTCAGCTTGTTGCGGTTCAGGGTTAGTTTGAAACAAGACAGCGGGAAATGTTAACAGTTCTTGGCAGCTCATGTCTGGCTGTAAAATTGTTCTGTTCTATACAATTACTAGGTTTGTTTTGCTTTGCTTTCTTAGATAAGAAAAAAGACTATTAAGTTAAAACAAGAGGAAAGGAACAGATTCTTCTCATAACAAAGCTACAAAACTTCACATCCCTCTCTTAGATTTGCAACAAGCAGAACACCAGACTGGATAATCCTAAATCTGTATAGATTTAATTGACTTTGTTTAATCAGAAGTTAAATGTGACTTAGAAGACTGTGACATCAATCTCAGGTCACATATTAGTCAGTGACATCAGCCCATAACCTGGCCAGTTGACTCTGGCCTGGGTGTCAGAGAGTTTCCTCATTTTCCTTCCTATCAGTAGTTGCTACAATAGTACACGGCCCATTTATCAATGTGTTAATTAATAGTTCGGTTGGTTACCATGTGCAAAATTGACTGAAGTTAGTTTCTCTGTGTCCAAAAGATGATATGGGTACCAAAACTATAGGGAGGGAAATAAAAAGCCCTAGTCCAATACCTCCTGAGGTGGTGGAACTGTGGTATCTCATAGACACAGAGTGCAACCTACAGAACCCAGACAGAACTGAAGGCTCAAAACAGGAGTTCATGACAGCAAACAAATGTCAGCCCCATCAACAAAAATACACTTCAAAAAATTCTGTTGCTAAAACAGAAAAAGTTTAACACTGGATTTACCCATTCACTCATTCACCACATCCCCTGTGGCATTTTAACAATCCCATTTCAGCATCACTAATGAGTGTTCCCAACAAAGTAAAGATTGTATAAAACACAGGAAAGTGAAGAAGACCGGTTTAGATCCAAAACTTCTACTTTACTGAATCAATTCATCCCCGTGCATGTTCTGACTTGCCTTGTAACATCAGAGTGTAAGTCCTTAGGACAGGATTCCTTTCTTAGTAGCTGTCAGTTACTGTATAAAATCATACACCACAAATAAAAATAACGGACAACTTTGCTCGTCTGCCAAACTGAAAGTGTTCAGCTTGGCCTATTAATTATTAACAATAAAACTAGACCTTCCTCTCTTTTTGTTCATTGTTTTTCTTTGTCATTTTCCAGCACCTCATATCTTCTGAAATACTCCCTAGAAATCGCTAAAGATTAAGAATGCTGGTAGCCCTGACAAAAGCATTGTGAAGAAATTTCAGGATCATATCAGGGATGTTTCTGCCCTGTCCAACAGGGCCTTCACTTTTTCTTTGCTTGCAGGAACTAATCCAGAAGCATCATTTGAACAGAAATAAAGTTCTGCTATAACGAGAAACACAGCAGTCCAATTAGGGTAATTAAAGCATATTTGCTACACTTCATAAATATTAATTCGTTATCCCTGTGGCACTTGTGACATGAGTTGAACAGCCTTCTGCTACACTGAAGTCAGCCTGGGCACATAAACGCATTTAATGCTGTCAAGCTAAGGTTTCAGCTATGCCTTTACCGAGTACCCTTTTTAATCGACTGCAGTTCTGTAGTCATACCCTTATTCCTACATTCATTGTGGGTCCAGGAAAACAGGGCTATAAACTACAATAATTAGCCAGCTCAAATGACTGACCTGGAATGCATGCACTTCCCAGCCATCATCTAGAGACTAGAATTTTTAAAACACAAGACTTATTTGTTTCCCAAACTAGAGAGCTAATTTTACAGTCACGAAATTAGAGTGGTCAACAAGTAAAATAATATTTATCCTTCTGTTAAATATAATTTAAGTGGTGCCTACCACAGGAACAAAGTGGACTAGGTTAGGTTTCTACAGATAATTATATATAAAGTTTTGACACAGAATTGCTGAATGATAAATTCAAGTAACTCTGCCCATTTGTATTAGTGATGTGTGTCACAAAGAAGCTGAGCGGTACAATTCATAACTTTAATAGAGATGGTAGTTCCCGGATCAAACGAGGAAAAGAAGACTCACTTTCACTCATAAAGCAAAGCACATTTTGGGATATCAAATACTATCCCCAAGCATACCAGATCCAACACTGTAGAATTGAAGGTGTCTTTGATTTTGGAGAGGAATGTTTCTGGGGACAACCTGAGTGAAGAAAGTTTAGACTGTAAAGCACCACATGGCACAACAAGTGGGTGAAGTCATCTTTTTAGTAAGGTGAAAGCAGGGGGCACATGGACATCACAGGAGGAAAATTAACACAGTTTGATAGGAACAGGAAAGAAACAGCAGCAACATTAGCATGGGGTAAGGCTGGCATCCTTATCCCACCACAGAGGCTTCCATAAGCCTTGAAACTGTGTTAATAAAACATTCCTCTTAGCAGGACTTGTGTAAACCTGCATGCGTGGGTTTTCCTACTGACTCCCTTGCTCTTCCACTCACAGCAGGAACTCTGGTCCAAAGCTAAAGTACTTTAAGCATCTGCACAAGACCATGATGCATATTTATGGTTTTGTATACCACTGATATGCAAAGCCAAAGCAACAGTTTTCCCTATAAACCAAAATCTGTCATTATTTGCTGTATCTGAATATGAGAGTGTTTCTGAAAAAGAAAGGTATACCGCTCAAAATGCGTGGCCAGCCACACAGGATGCATTGGTCAGTGCTGCCAGAGAAAGAATTACTGAGAAATACTGCAAATCCAATCCGTGTGTCAGTGTTTGGGTAAAAATAATACGGTTTCGTTAACGCAGAGTGGAGAACGTGGCCGATTCGAGGATCTTATGTTGCCATCTATGGGCTGCTGCCGGCAGCTCTTGCCTGAGTCCAGGAATCCACTCCTAAGCATCAACTCCCACTTTAAAAGGGATGTACACAATGCTTTGAGAATTGTTTTTAAAATATAGAGGCAAATATTCAGTCCCTTGCACTGCTTGGCTTCTGCATACGTGGCCTCTCAGTTACCAGAGCAGGCTGTTAGATCTGAAAAGAAACTAGGATGAAGATATCAGTACCTTAGTTTATGTTCAGCACATATTGACAGTACATAAATGTCAATAAAAATATTTATGCAGCATTTAGTTGGCTGGGATACAGATAAGTGACATTTTTTTAAAAGGTTAACGAAACTTTCTCTGGCTAAAATCAACAAGCATCAAGTTCATGTAGGGCAAACATAAACACCTCCCCTGCTTGGACAAGAGCAGTCTTATAAGTAGATAGTTAGGATTTTATTTATAAAAGAAACAAGATCTGCTTCAAAGAAGGGGAGATCATTCAATTCATTGCAGCTGTGCGATTGCTCAGTGTTCAAGTTCAGAAGTGCCTTACCCAAACCCCTCATTCCCACTCCACCAGCCCCCGCACTCCGGCTGCTGTGGGACCAGAAAATCTGTCTTGCTAAAAAAAAAAAAAGTAAAAATCAATACAAATCAAAGGTTCCCTGATCCAGTTCACCTTACTGTCACACAAATACATGTATGAGTCCAAGGCAAAGGGCCCTGAGGAGCCAGGGAAAGCCTGGGTCAGCACTGCTAAACAGTTCCCTGTGAACCATCACGCAGTGAGGCACCTACCATCAGCCAGTTCACTGGGCTCCAGCAGAGCTCAGCAGAGAAATTTCTCAGCCATACTAGACACCTCTAGTAAGCAGGGATCAATCGCCCTGCAAAGGAGAGATGCATTTCTCTAACTACAGAGAAAACTGGACTCTGGTCTTAACCTCCAGGTGTTTAAAGTTAGAAGAAGGTAACTCCATACAGAGCATCTTTGCTAACACAAACTATGAAATTACTGGTTTTTCATCATTTCTCAAACTTACAACGTGTTTGTGAAAAAAGTGAAACCAGGAATAAAGTACCAGTTCCTTCAGTATCCCCAGAATTCAAATGAGTTCCAGCTCCTTGGAACAACTGGTTATTAGCATTACCTGAAATTAATAATGGGAACACTAAAAGGAAGCTGTTTTCAAGTCCTGACAAACTTCTGTTGTCCCAGGACAAGTCACAAAACTGCTCCCTTTTTTTTCAAGTTTAGCTACTGCTGGAATATAGAATGTTCAACAGCACCAGGATGTCATAAATCGGTCACCATCAAGGTCTATATGTTAGTACCTGCGCAAAAAGTTAAAGCCTTTGTTACTCTTGGCACATCAGATTACAGAATAACAGCTCTTTTGCTTTTCTCTTAGAAGCACTGTACCTCAGTGCTGTCATCGTTTTTAATCACAGTACAAAGGGAAAGAAAATAAAAAAAGAAACATGATAACTACGTACAAAGTTACCAGTATTGAAAAAAGCTAACAAGATGAAAATGTGAATTTTAAGCCTGACACTGTGAAAACTAAAGAAGTGGTTGAGGTAACTGCATCCAAGGAATAATTACAAGAAACTTCATCTCAGGAATGGTGCTTTGAATGGACTGTAACACAGCACTAAAGATGCTTTAATTGAGGAGACTGACAGTAATCAGAGCAGCAGATGAAGAGGCCCAAGCAGAACTTCAGGCAGAAATCACAGGAAAGAAATTAAATTCTTGTTTTTAAAGTGTTGATATTCAGCTATTCCTTGGATTAGAGATTGAAAGATGAGCACTAGAGCTCTGAGTGTTGAAGAACATGTTGGTGCTCTCATCTGAAAGGCAGGAAAACCAGAAAGACATAAGACCACCAATTCAGCTTTAATAAACTGAAAGTGAAAAGACACCTATAGGGTGCTCTAATGAGTTCCAACCACTGTCACACTTGTTACCTCCCCTACTATAGTAATAAAGAGGCTCAAAGGGATTCAAAATGAACAACACGTATGTCCTGGTGATTAATTCTCTAATTTCTACCTAACATTTATGGTTCTGTCACACAGCCTTGGGAACACTCCTGTGCTCTGGGTGTGCATACACATACATGTACAAATAAATAAATGTATATATATACACACACAAAGACAAGTTTAATCACTGATTTACATTGACTGGCCCTTACATTGTGACATCAGAAATCTATTTCACAAAACAAGAACTTCCTTTCACTATTCATGAGCAGGTGAATGCTTATTTGTATAAGAGACTTCATTTCCTAGTCAAATACATAAGGAGCCATTTTAAATTTGGAAATAACCTTTCTTTGCAGCAGAGATTTGGTCTCCTAGCAACAGCATGAACACCTTGTGAACAAAACGACAGCTTATTTGCACAGAAGGGCCTCGTGCCACGAGCATGGAGAAGCCACAAGAATATCCACCTGCCAGTTTCTTCCCTCGGTGACGGATGGAGAAGGGTCAGATCAGCAAAACCTACAGTCAACACGTACATCAGGGCTCCAGCAAAGGAGGGACTGTAGCTGAATCCATGCACGTTTTGTGGGTTCTTCTACCTGAATTCTTCTGCCTGATTGCTCCTTTCCAGGTCTTGATTCTGGCTATAGCTCTAGCCTGATTCTAGCTTTCAATAGATAGTATCATTTTGAGAAGCCCTGATGGAATAGCTTCTTTTCTGGCTGGAAAACTTGTACTGCAATAGGATGAGACTGAACTTATATCCGTTTGCATTTCTGATAAGACATATCATTTTGGATTAAAGCTATTTTTTGCTCTTAGGTACAATTTTTGTCATGAGCAAGAAATATTAGAATTGCAAGAACTTCACAATAAAAAGAGGTCAGAGCAGCACCATCACATATTTCAGCTAGCTTTGACAATCAGCTGAATCAATCACATGAAATACATTGTAAAGACAAGATTAAATCAACACATTCTATGATAAAAGACTAGAGAATAGGCAAACAGAAGCCATTTTCCTTTCGTGCTGTTGACACCAGAGCATACCAGCTGCTTTTCTGCCACCATATGGAGAAGAACAAACATTTCTCATTGCTTCCAGCAGAGTAGAGGCAACATCCCATTGCCTTGTCCAAGTCACAAAATCCATGAATTTTAGTTCTTAGAGCTGTTCTAGAACAACATGTTTATTAAATTGCTTCCTTGGGATCTGGCCACTAGAGTCAGATTTTAACACAACACATACACACCAGAGACTGGGGAAAAAGCAACATGTCCAGGAGGAGAACAGCTAAAGCTCAGCAGACACTCTGGGTTTTTTCTGTCTTTTGTCTTATTCATGAAATAATCATTCTTTTGGACAACTCCGAGTTATTCGCGGAGAAAGCTCTAGGAAATTTTTGTCTCCTTCCTAAACATGGACTCTAGCATACTGCTCCTTTTTCCTGCACTGCATTTATTTTCTCCATAAAGATTTTGAAGCTACAGTGTAAGGTAAGAAGTAGAGCTGGTGTATTTATCCAATGGTAACATGAACCACAGAAAGTTAAGACCACAGATGAGTGCACTTGCGTGCGTTTTCCTGTGGTTTACACTGACTGCTAACGATGCTCCAAATTTTGCTCCCCTAATACATGTTAATATTTTACACTTCTCCTAGTCTTAATGTAGGAGGAAAAGCACTACCACACCATGCCCACCAGAAACTGATAAAACTTAGCCTGTTTGCACTCATGCATCTTAACTGGAGAATCTGTCGCTACCGTTTACTCTCTTGATGTTCACCAGATTTCAGTAAACTGTGAGCAAACTGCAAACTGGGGCAGTAATCTAAACTGGTTTTGCATTATCACCACTTTGAAGAAACCAATTAATTGCCTACAATAAAAATAAACAAGCGTAGTTGAAGAGTTTCCTCTTGAAGCTTGTGTTTGAGTATGTTGGTTTTACTAACCAGCAATTCAATTTAAGACCTTGTATTTACAAGACAGCCGCAAGCTGTAAGGCATTACATTTTATGAGGCAATTGTTGTTTCTGAAATACACAAAACCAGTTTGAAAATGAATGCCATTATACTATTCCTCTTTAGTTTCCTCTCATCCAGACAAGAAGACTTCTCTGTTGACCTCTGCGAAGTGTGACCTGCTGCAGGTCAATACATTTGCCTTCTCCCACAAGAAACATCTGCCACCACCTAGTCGTATTAGGTGATTACATGGGAATAAAAGGCAAAAACTCAGTGTCATACAGGAAGGGGTGCAGGGGCTGAACGTACCCTTAAGCTCAGATTAAGTCTCTGAAACAAACAATGCTTTTACAACCCTAGAAAGATAATTTCTGCTATAAGCTTTTTCCTCAGGATATTGTATGTACTATTCAATTGTCCTGGTCCATTTTATTGCATTTCCCCGGTCTTTTCTCAAAAGAAATCTACGGCAACATATTTTTACAAGCAAACCTCAGCTCTTGCTAACAGTGAATTGCATCTCACAATGGAGTGAACGATTTGTTTTTTTAACTTGCAGTGCCACCTAGCAAACCTCCTTAAATTTTTTTTCCCTGACGTAGTTCCACAAAGGGCAGCTTAGAGCTTTCATATTTTAAAAAACAAAAGGACAAACTTGTACTTGCAGTATCTCAAGCATCTAGTGCATAGTTTTTGTTTTGAACAGCTACATTTTTATTAAAGATTATGCTTACAAACAGGATAATTAAGCAAAGATGCTCAAATACCTAAAATTCTGGTATGTAAACTTTTAGAAACAGTTTTGGACATAAACTTATACACTTTCCCACAAATAATTCCATTAATTGTTGGGGATTTTTTTTTTTAATCATACAATTTGACAGTAGTTCAGTCACAAATTTATTGGAGTTTTGAGGTGAGGGACTCCTGCCAACAAAATAAGGAGGATTTGAGCTTACCAAGTCATATTAGTACCTTTCAGACTTGTGTCAAAGGCAGATCAGCTAGACCAGCTTGATTTGCCTTACCTTAAAATAACAACCACGTCCCAGGACAAAACAAGTTCAGGTATTTAACTCTGCGCCTGAACCCTGAAGCTGTTGCATGGACCTACATGCGGGAGACATTAAATGCAGCAGCCACTTTCTATTCTCCTAAACCTGTAAAGGAAGCTGCTCCCTGTTCAGTTCCTGTGCCAAATTCTAGTGAGCCGTATAAAAGAGAATATAACCAAACAAGCAAAAAGCAACGTCATGACATCAAGAGCAAGGGCGGAGAAGAAAAATACAGCCTGCGGCCTGACCTTATCCTTCAGTAACACATCTTAGAGCAACTACACTACAAGCTCCTTGAATAAAGCAGCTTGTCTTCATTCACAGAGTCAACACATACCAATATTGAGAAAGTACTTTGATAGCAATTCAAAACGACACAGTTTTATTGCTTCTTTTAGAATTTCTAAGTAGAGTTCTGCTATTATATTTCCTGGTGAACAGAGAAACCACTACACATTTTATCAGGTTCAAGAAACAAAGCAAGTCAAAACACAGTTTTGGCTTAGTTATTATCATTTGAGCTTTGATTTTTCAGCCTATCTCCAAAGAGGCCAGCACTGCATGGAGACTGCGTTTGCAGGAGGAGTTGTGTAGCACTTCAGCAAGCCAAGGGGGAAAAAATAAATTAAACTTAATAAATAAATAAATAAATAAAAGCCCCAGCATGTAAAGAATGAAATTTTGACAAACACTACGGAGCCCAGCTTTATCCAAGATGCACAGCAGACGTTTTCATATTTGCTGAGATTTTAATAGCTATCCTAAGTCAAGGAATAAAACTTTTTTTACCCCCCCCCAAAGAAACCTACATACTGCGCTACTATTTCTTTCCAGAATAACCACCTCTATATTGTATGGCCCTTCACAAGAGACTAAGATTATTTTTGCTAGAATCCATGCCATGTTATAATAGAGCGGGCACTGTGGACATTCTCAAAGTTATTTTATTAAAATATGCCTTTGTGACTACTAATAACAATGATACAGTTGGTTTCTTTTTGCCCTTGTATAGTGCAAAGATTAGTTATGACAGGTGTTCTCTCCCTCCTCAGAAAGTAAAGGAAACCCATATCTTAATTAATAGAATAAGAAGATAATTACTGCACTTAAGTGATGAGGACTCAGGCAGCTCTCTGTTGAAAAGCTGTTTATTTCTTTTCACTCAGTTCCTCTATGAGAACTTTTTAGATAAGTATAGCTCTTCACATCAGTTAACAGAACAGTGCAGCACAGCCGGGGACCCACAATCACCACAGCAAACAGAGAATATCTTAGGACTTGGAGAAGGGAGGCCACGTATCTGTTGTTTCCTCCCTCATCTCCTCTTTAGTTATCAATCTCTGAAATCTTCAAGGCCCTCAAAAAAGCATTTTCTCTGTTTTTCTGGGCTCAAACTTACAGCTTATTAACATTTAACCTCAGTTTCTCTACACAGGCCAAGGAATACAGCTTTTTAGCAGCAAACAAATGAGGATGGATGGCCCTGGAAGTTCTTAACAGCACGCACAGTGAGGATTCCTGTTATTTCCAGCAAGCAGTTCTCTTTTATAGATAACTTCTACAGAGAAATAAAAGAAGTTGACCAAAACAGTCTTGTCAGTATTGTCTTGGCAATTCCCCAGGATAGGTTTGATAGTGCTATTAACCAGTTAGAGAATAACCATTAGCTATTTTTTTCAACCATGCAATTTCAATTTGCTAGGCAGATAGAAGAATGAGTAAGAACTCTTAATACTTGACTCCTGTTCTTTGTGATTCTCCAGGCTATCATGACTAATTAGGAGTCATTCTCAATTATCACATGCACAATTCAGTAGTTATTCCAGGTTTTCACTATTAAGCAATAAGTAGAAACATATATTTTTCAGTTTCCACAGATATTCTCACATTTTTATAAAAATAATCAGCCATCTATAAAAATACATTTTTAAAAAAAAGAAATTATCCTTGAAAAAAGCAACATGGTATTTGTCTCCTGTTTTACCCACGATACAGTAATTACACAGAGAAAGTGAAAGACTTTAGGATTTACTATTTATATATTTTTCTTCATGAAAAATTCTAATACTGAGGAAACTCTGGGTCAATTTTACTGGCCCAGGCCATGAGACCCCCTTTAATATCTTTAGCTAACACAGAACTAAGTTCTTTAACAGGTAACTCCTGCAGAATTTTCACAGCCTTCTGAGAGTCATTTCCTAACTTGCAAACAACATACACAGGAAAAGATGCCTGGCCATTAGTTCTCCGCTTTTCTTCATAAATTCTTTTCTCTAAATACTCCAGATATTCTTCATCTTTTTCTTCTAATTTACTCAAAGGGACGTGGACAGCATGTCCCAGGCGACAGATATCCACTTCTACCTGTGGACGAACATCTAACAATACATGAGGAACTTGCTCATCCAAAAGTCTTTTGTATTCCTCTACAGATATCCTGTCTTTACTGGACAGGAGGTGTAATGTCCTACACTTGTCTGTTGCAGAAGAACCACAAAATGCCTCATAATCCTGAAGGGAGGTGACAGAGGGATTGTCACCACAAACAGCACAGTCTGGCTTCTTTGGTCTTAACTTGATGTTGCGAAATCTCCCTTCACGGGCATCAAACATCAACATGAACTGGTTGAAGGCGGAACCCATTCCTGAAGCAATTTTCAGTACTTCCAAGGCCTGGATGCAGCCCATGATGCCCGGCACGACACCCAGGACTCCCCCATCTGCACAGTTTGTCACAGTCTCTGGCGGAGGGGGCTTAGGGAAGAGACACCTATAGCAGGGCCCTCCCTGGTAGTTGTACACAACCAACTGCCCCTCCAGCCGGAGGGCACTGGCAGACACCAGGGGTTTCCCAGCCAGGACACAGGCATCGTTCACCAAGTACCTGGTGGGGACATTGTCGGAGCAGTCGGCGACGATATCATACTGCTGCACCAGCTCCAGGGCGGTGCGAGGGCTCAGGGCACCGCAGTAGGGCACGTACTGCACGGTGGAGTTGAGCAGCCGCAGGGCTGCGGCAGCAGACGTGGCCTTGGGGAGCCCCCGGCGGGCCTCCCCGTGCAGCACCTGCCGGTGCAGGTTGCTCGTCTCCACCACGTCGTGATCCACCAGACCCAGGCGGCCCACGCCCGCCGCGGCCAGGTACTGAGCCAGGGGGCAGCCGAGCCCGCCGCAACCCACGACGAGCACGGAGGAGCGGGCCAGGAGCAGCTGCCCCCGCACGCCCAGCTCGGGCAGCACCAGCTGGCGGCTGTACCGCAGGATGGCGCAGGGGCTCAGGGAGGCCGGGGCGGGCAGAGGGGGCAGCTCTCCGGGGAAGAAGGCGGCGCTCTCGCCCTCCTCCGGGGCGGCGTCCCCCGGCCGGACGGCGGCCAGCCGCTCGCGCAACCCGCGCAGCTCCCGTTCCCTCCGCTCGATCTCGGCGCTCAACCGCGCCGCCTCCTCCCCGTCCGCCATGGCTCAGGGCGCGCCCACGGACCCGCTTCCGCTTCCGCTTCCGGCTACCCAGCCCTTCCGGCCGCCCCGCGCGCGCCCATTGGCCGCGGGGCCCGCCCGCCGCTTCCGGCTGCGTCAGCGCCCCGATGGCGGCCGGCGGCGCGGACAAGGTGTCGGTGCTGCTGCCCACCTACAACGAGCGCGACAACCTGCCGCTCGTCGTCTGGCTCCTCGTGCGCACCTTCCAGGACAGGTACCGGCCGCGGCGGGCGGGGGGAGGGAGGGCCCCGGCCCCGAGCTTGGGGCGGCGCCCCGAGGGAAGCGGCTGGAAAGCTGCCCGGAGGAGAAGGACGTGGGGGTGTTGGTTGACAGCGGCTGAACGTGAGCCAGCAGGGGCCCAGGGGGCCAAGAAGGCCAAGAAGGCCAATGGCATCTTGGCTTGGATCAGAAACGGCGTGACTAGCAGGGCCAGGGAGGTTCTTCTCCCTCTGGACTCGGCACTGGTGAGACCGCTCCTCGAATCCTGTGTTCAGTTCTGGGCCCCTCACCACAAGAAAGATGTTGAGGCTCTGGAGTGAGTCCAGAGAAGAGCAACGAAGCTGGGGAAGGGGCTGGAGAACAAGAGAAGCGGCTGAGAGAGCTGAGGGTGTTTAGCCTGGAGAAGAGGAGGTTGAGGGGAGACCTCATTGCTCTCTACAACTACCTGAAAGGAGGTTGTGGAGAGGAGGGAGCTGGGCTCTTCTCCCAAGGGACAGGGGACAGGACAAGAGGGAATGGCCTCAAGCTCCACCAGGGGAGGGTCAGACTGGACATCAGGAAAAAAATTTTCACAGAAAGGGTGATTGGGCACTGGCAGAGGCTGCCCAAGGAGGTGGTTGAATCACCTTCCCTGGAGGGGTTTAAAAGATGGGTGGATGAGGTGCTCAGGGACATGGTTTAATGGTTGATGGGAATGGTTGGACTCGATGATCCTGTGGGTCTTTTCCAACCTAGCAATTCTATGATTCTATGAGGTGGCTTTTGGAGGTGGTGTACAAGCAGGGACTGGTCAGGAACAAGCTCGGGGGGCTTAAATGCTCCTGCATGAGGCGTTCAGTTGTGCTGAGATGTTCAGAGCAGCCGTCTAGAGCTGGGAAATGTGCATCTCTAGGACATGCAAAATGAAGCCACAGCTTAGGGATGCGCTGACGTTATCCATGCGGTGAAGCACGTAATGGTTTTTACAAGTGATGGAGGGTGTGCCAGCCCTGCAGCTCCTCAGCCGGGTTCATTAGGGAGAGGATGTGGCCCTAATTAGGGAGCCTGAGGAGAGTGGTGCCGGAAAAGGGCACTGTCGGCCTGGGGTTTCTGTGTCCCACAGCTGAACCTGCATCGTGGTGAGGGTGATATGCTGCAGTGGCAGCCCAAAACCCAAACCAGCAACAGTGTCCTGACGGTTAGAGTGACAGTGGCCTCTGTCCAGCTGCCTGAACATCGCGCCATGTGCTGCTCTCTGCTGCCTTGCCTTTAAAGGGACAGCAGTAGGGAAATAGGGTTTTCCATTTGTTCATTTAAAAATAATTCTCATTTCAGTGGAAACAATTTTGAAATTATCATCATAGATGATGGAAGCCCAGATGGGACACAGGAAATTGCTGAACAGTTGGAAAAGATATATGGATCAGACAAAATAGTGAGTTGTATATTCAGTGTGTTTTTTGGTTTTAATCTGTTGGAAAGTACTTGAGGTCCTTGGAGAACTGAAATGGGATTCTGGATTCTGCACTTTCTTTACACCCTTAAACAAATGAGTTACGTTTCACACACCACTTTAGACAAATGTAAAGTTGAGGCAGCCCTGCAGCTGCCTAGTGGTGTTACAAACTAATATGCAGAACCATGATGTAACACTTGCACAGTGTTTTCGGTGCTTTATGCACAGCTGTATGCTCTTGAGGAATGCACAGTGGCTGTTAGTGTACTTTTTGCGTGCCTGAGGCAGAGATGTGGTTTGGATAAACCTTAATTTCATTTTAAGTGACTACTGGAATAGGGAAATTGGAAAGATGAAAGCTAGTCTGGTCTTGTGGTTTATTTTTAATCTGTCTACTTGCATTCCTCAATAACAGGACTTTTTTTTTTCTCCTTAATTCTTTATAACCATCAATTATATATGACAAGAAACTGTCATTTAGTCTTTGTGAGTCATTAAGGCCAGTTCTTTTTGGTAATAAAAGCTTTGTTATAGAGCAGTATGAAAACCTCCATTCAGTTTGACAGTTTTGGGCTGGGAACAATGTCAGAAACTTTCCTAATTTATTACTCTCTAAATGTAAGATTTTAAAAAGTATTTCTGAATTAAGTACTGTTTAGAGCTTACTTTAAGAACAATTTATACAGCGAGTTTTTGAGTCTTTTTTTTCCTTTTGTTTTTTACTCTTCGGGTACTTATAAAAGAGTCTCACCTAGTTAGCCAAGCTGTCCTAAGTAGTGAGGAGTTTAGTTTTGGAGTTTAATCTCTGGACCAGCTACTGCAGCAGTATTGAGCAAAGCATACCTGAGTGGAATTTCATGGGGGCACTGCCATCAACTCACAGTGCTACTACTGCAGAAGTGGCAAACAGGTTTTCATTAAGTGAATTTTCATCGTTTCCTGGTAATTTTATTTTTCATAGCTGAAATTCTTTTCTTTGTTTAAATACTTCTATTCCTTGAAAATAGTGAATTTTAAAATGTCACTAAAATCAATTAAAAACTGTATATTTTAATATATCCTGCAGCTTCTAAGACCCAGACCAAGAAAGTTGGGCCTCGGTAAGTCCTTATTAACACTGATTAGCACTAAAAAGACTTTTCTTAAAATCTGCAGTATTCTTTGTTTGATTCTATTGTGTAAAGTTCCAGAAGGAAACACAGTAAAGCCCAAAAGCAGAAATATGTCTCCATCAAGTTTTTTGTAGGCCAACAAGCTGAAAAAAACACACAAATAAAAATCACAGAGTATTTACAAGTTTCCCACAACCTCAAACCTGAAAACTGTGGTCAGTGCAGTTCTGTACAACTGTGTTTTCCTGCTTCTCTCTCCTGTACTGCATTTACTGGTTACAGAATGAGAGGTCAAGAGTGAGGAAAACCTAACATTTTACAAGAATAACTGCTGTGTTTGTGTGGACCTGACCAATCCAGAGGGGGCAGTGGTACTTCCTGTGCAATTGATCAACATGCAGGATGCTTCAAAAATTGGCTGTTATTTTGTGCAGTCTCTAGAGGAGGCTGGGATGTTGTTCTGACTTGTTTGGACAGAGCTCTTTGCAGTTAAACCTATTTCAGTGTGAATTACGACTGTAATTACATAAAAAAAAAATCTGACAGATGCCCAGCACTCAAACTAAGTATCATTTAACCTGTTAACTAACGTGAATTGAAAGCTTTGAAGTACATTGCAAAGTTACTCGTATTGTAGAAATCTCGCTAGTCTGGGAGCCAATCTCGTACCACTGAAATTGTACGGAAAATGAAAAATTATTTTAATGTTTGGCCGCTGATACATTTTAAAATAAATTTTAGGAGTTTTTAGTTGATCCTTAACTAGTATAACTTACAGATTTTAGAGAACAAGTGAAGATCCTAGCTGGAAGCTTGCATATGTTAAAATAGTGAGAGAAATTTCTGTACTGTTTTCATCAGGCACTGCTTATATTCATGGAATGAAGCATGCCACTGGGAATTTCATTGTTATTATGGATGCTGACCTCTCTCACCATGTAAGTCTGTATTTTATAATCTGTTATAATTACATTTTCATTGTATGTTGTTTTGTTCTTTTTTAACCTCCACCTATTTTTCTTTTCTAATCTGTTTTCCTTCCATTTCAGCCAAAATTTATTCCAGAGTTTATCAGGTAGGTGCCGATTGTACTATGAGAGAACGATTTCTGAACGTTTATTGTCCCATAGTGATATTTGAAAGCTTTATGTTCTTGTGTAGCTGTCTAGCTGTAGTAAGAAAATTGGCAAGGCAAGAATTGAAATAAAAGTTACTTGACCTCATTAAAGTTGTCCCAAAATAATCTGGAAAAATAATTAGTTCTTAACTAGAGCAAAAATCCCCAAGTTTAAAGTAACAGACAGCATGTGTGGCTAAGTACTTCTCTTCCTTGTAATGTTTGTTCAGCTTTGAAAAGCATGTATATAAATGTAATCTGCTAATCATTTTATCATGTGTGCATGCATGCGTACTGATTGGAGGACAATGTCCTCAATTATTGGTGGAATACTTCTGTCTGCCTTTTGTCTGCCTCTTAACTTCTTCTCCCTGTAATGTTTCACTCTGTAAGAAATGGTCAGCAGGCATTCCACGTTGGAGGCAAAGGGCAGCAGTCTGCCTAAACTTAAATATTTACATCTGTTTTTAAAATCGTTGTCTCTTATGCTAGAGAGGGGCTTTAAAAATGCATGTTAGTCTTAATACATTATTTATGAAGTTGACTATGAAAAGCTGATGTTGGCAAAAGATAATCCTAACATTCCCTGAAATTGCTCATTGTAAGAGAACAGTTAGCAGGTTTTTAAGTGCATAACGCTTATAACTACCATACCTATTGCTTTTCTTTTTCCTCTCCAAGTTCAAAGCTTTTTAAGATACAGATTTTGTACTAAAAGAGGGATGGTTGTTATTTTGAAATTTGTCCTACCTTCATACAAATATTCCACATGTTTTTCTAATAAAACCAATTGCTTATAGAAAGCAGAAAGAAGGCAATTTTGACATTGTATCTGGAACAAGATATAAAGGAAATGGAGGAGTATATGGCTGGGATTTGAAAAGAAAATTAATCAGGTTGGTATTTTTCTAGATATTTACACATAATTTCGTTATTTAGAAGTAATAATTGGAAGTACTCTATCTGTGTGAGGTGGACTGAGTCTTTAGTCAATAGAAATGGGTGCTGCAAAATTGTATTAAATAATAGAAGCATGCGGATTTGCAAAATCTTTGGTTTAGATCCCCTCAAGAAAGAATGTAATGATATGACTAGGCTTGAGAAGTGGGTTGGAACAGTGGCCAAATCTGCATGGTATCAGT
Organism: Phaenicophaeus curvirostris; assembly: GCF_032191515.1. NCBI lineage: Eukaryota > Metazoa > Chordata > Aves > Cuculiformes > Cuculidae > Phaenicophaeus > Phaenicophaeus curvirostris. The sequence goes on along the minus strand of NC_091409.1, from coordinate 1,648,493 downwards.
TTGGGACAGCCGTGCAGCTCCATCATCCAACGAAGGAGCTGAGACTATGACATTTTTCTGAAGTTTAAAGACGCATCTAGTCAGCTTTAGTAGCTGTAACAGTCCTTTCCCTAAACAGTAAATCATTTGCTACATTCTGTTGCCACTCTGATTTGTCATCAGTTAAGAATTATCTGGCACGATCAATGTCAATAAATCATCATTATACCTGACTGGAGAACAGTTGCAATGAACACCAGAGAGAGGTTTTACCCAAAAGCAAAGAGGAAGACTGTTGAGGTCGTATAGATGCACAGAGGCCAGAATCTCAGGTTTACAGGGACTCACAGATTTTGAGGAGCTAACACAAGTTCCTGCATAGTCTTTCTCTCTTAGACCTGATTTAAGAGAATAGGCATAAGTCAATGCTGGTTTGTGTGTTACTGTAAAAAATTAGGAGCAAAAGTTGTGTTACCAGTTGATCTGGAGGTGGTATGACAGGGGCTGTATTTGGATTTCTCATGTTTTTTTAATGGCTGGAATAAGTGCGTGCTCATCTTTTTGTGAATCTAAATGAAGTATATACTCGTAAAAAGGAAGACAGCTAAATGGGTGTTAGAGAGGAATCCTTTTACATCATACAGGTCAGGGTGAAGGACTCACACATCTCATCAGTATGTAATATAGCCCTCAGCAAGATAGTAATGGCTGGCTTCCTAAACCCAAATCTCGCATTTTTCCAGGAAGCTTTTTTATTCTCCGCTTACACTGAATGTTAGTCAGAAGAATGTTCCTTTGATTATTGTCAAGTCTATTTCTTTAGTGCTGTGTTAGTATGTAGATGTACTGACAGTTCTACCACAAAGAACCAGACTGCAAACCTACTATCTAAAAATCATTGTTTTCTCCTTCATAGAGAAGTTCAATAATCTACTAATCATCTAGGTTTGGTTTCAAATGCTATGATTCTACAAGTTATTAAGCAAATCTAGCAGTGAAAAAAATATTAGAAATATAATTGGTTTATAGCAATAAAAGGTTTCTTTTTTTGTTAGTAGGATGATATTTATGCATTTTCTAGAAATTTTACTTCATCTTTCAGAATTGTGTACTGAGGAATTTTGACATTCGTGTTTTCTTTCACAGTCGTGGTGCCAATTTTATAACTCAGGTTTTGCTGAGACCAGGTGCATCAGACTTAACAGGGAGTTTCAGGTATGGGTCTGGTTTGCAACTCTTAAAAGTTTTATTTGAAATTATGAAATTGCTGAACATGGGACTGGAGTTAGAATAGACCTTCCTTACTGAGAACTACAAAATCTGTTTGGAAAGGGTGTGAGAAGTGGTAGACTATATTGCAAGAACTATTGTTCCAGTGACTTTGTTAAAGATTTCTTTCAAATGGTAATGATTTGAGTGAGCGATTACAGTTCAGAATCCTACACACTGTCTTGATTTCTGAAGCTCAGAAGGTGTGCTTCAGGTTTCATTTTCTTTGTAATCGTTTACAGGTTATACAGAAAAGAAGTCTTACAGAAGCTAATGGAAAAATGTGTTTCTAAAGGATACGTCTTCCAGATGGAGATGATTGTTCGGGCTAGACAGTTAGGATATACTATTGGAGAGGTACCGTAAAAGTTTTGATAAGTATATTGGGCTTTCTTGTGAATGTAGGTACAGATTACTGGGCAAATGGGAAATTTTGTGCACTTCCAAGAAGAAGCAAAATTTTCAAGTCAATATAAAGAAATTACATATATAGAACTCTATGTTTCCAGTCTTTCCAGGTGAATACCAGATTTTAAGTTCCAGTTACTTATTCCCCTGGCTTCTCAGATGTGCTTCTTGGATCCTTCCCTCTTCTTGTTGCCATATCTTTAGCTGCATACAACTTTACAAGGTTCTTCAGAGGAGGGAAAGAAGTCAAAATACACCATGAAACTGCTCTGAGCCTCTTCTTTACTCTTTCATATTGTACAGACATCTATAACTAGGTCTTTTCAAATCACCTTTTCTTCCAGCAACCTGATTCTATTTCATATTTATTGTGTCTCTTGTCATTTGTTGCCTTTTTATTTTCCAGCTTCCCAGCTATCACAACTTTCCCCTCTTAAGCTCTTTGAATGTGCTGTCTACAATCATTGTAAAAGTACTCCACCAATTGTTAGATACAATATTTCCAGCAGTCTACTGCCTTTTATACTTCATTGAATTGCTCTTGCTCGTGTCTTTAAAGATGATTCACTGGAATTCTTTCTGCATCCAAATCTCAGAACCAGTTCTTCTTCATTTTCATGACTGTGAATTGTCAGGGAATTCTGTTTCTGGTACTTCTTTCTCCAAACCTTATGTATTACATTTCTCTATCAACATCAGGTAGCACATTTCTACACAATAAAGCAAGCTCCTTTCTTCCACCTTTCTTGCTAATGGAGCAACATGCCTATCCTGTCCGTAGCTGGGGTTTGACCCTAATTTCTTTGGTCTTCACATCCAGATGCATCCACGTATTGTTTTCTAATATTGCTGAATTAAATCTTCACTTGTCTGTGTGTCTAGATTCTGAAACCTAGGACGAGATGAGGTTTTATTTACTATATATATTTTTAAATGGTAAAATACACTTCTCTAGCTTTAAAAAAAGACCCAGTCTTGTGTTGCTCAGGCTGCTGCTGCTGCAAAGGCCTTTTTTCTGCCTCTTATTTAATCCCACCACTCACTCACTTACATGCCTCTGCTGGCTGTATAACAATTGTCTTGGATTCAAAGCCTGAGGGTAGTCTTCACTAGGCCTAATGTCTCCCAGTCATTGTTGAGATGTGGGCTCTGTTTTGTCGTGGGTCAGTTATGCCATCCTCCACGATCCATCCGTTATATTTGTATATCTTCTTCCCTCCTCCTTTGGTTTCTCACATGTGAGAAGAGTTCTCTCTAACATCTAAAAAGTTGCTTCATTATTCTGCTTCAGTCTTGTCTTTAAGATTTCCGTTGTGATATTTATAACAAACTTGACAGTGTTCAGATTGCTGACACACACCTATAAATAAGACTTGTTTTTACTGTTCTTATGTATCATCTCTATGTTGTAACCTCCTGGGACAGGACAATTTCCATTATGTTCAAGTACACTGCTACAGTATTTCCTGATCTGTACTTATAATGTTTATATATTTTATAATTATTCATATAGTAATACTAATGTTCCAGAAGAGGTGACGTTTCTGTGTCTAATTCCAGGTTTGTGTGTGCTGCAACTCTACAGGCAGAGTAGGGTTTTTTAGGCAGCTGCAAAATGTAGATGAAATTATGAGGGTAAAATATTTCTCAAACAAAGTGGAAAAGTGGAAAATCAAGTTTGAGACCTGCCAGTCTAAAAGAAACACACGGATTATGAGATGAACTGACACAGGCTGTACCTGAATAGTCTGCTTCATGTTGCTGTACTTTGTTACTTTATGTGAACGTGCCACAGTGCATAGAATACACTCTATTGAAAGTGCTTCCTTTAAGACTAATGATAGAAGTTCTTATGCAAGAAAGGCAAAGACAAACAACACAGGTGGTTAGTTCTTACACTGAAGGGAAAGACTGGATACCCTTTAGTAGATGAGATATTAACCATTCTTCATCACTGGTCAGGAAACGTCACTTCGACATCCTGCACTGACTGCATATTCAGTGATTTCTGTCCGTGCCCTGAAAATCAGCTGTCTCTAGTTGCCAGGATGCTTACTGGGAGCATCAAAGGTACTCTGCTAAGAAAGTCTGAGTCATCATTGAGTCCACCTGCAAGCCTTTCTAGGTATCTTCTTTGCCGTCTTCTTGTCCTGGGCTCTTTTCTACCATGGACTGATCTGCTAGAAAAAATCCTCAGTCCTGGCACAGATGCGAGGGTGTGGTGATTTTTGTGTTCCAGTTGACAGATGATTTCTGGTTGAAATTGCCAACAGAATGCTAAGCCAATTGTATTATTTTTGCAAATGCAGTTCTTTATTTTGTCCCCTGAAGTATTCAAATTTTGCACAGAAACATATATGGAAATTCTTGGATATTCTAATACAGCGTTGGCAGAATGTCCTGTCACTTGTACCTGTCAAATTACTGAAAAGCAGTATGTTCCTACCATTTTATGAGTAATGAGTTGATCTGGACAGTATGATCACTTCAGACTAATTTTGGTTTCCTTGCTTTTTAATGCCCTTAAGTCCTATAAATCATCTATGAAATGGTCAAAGACAAGTGTTGCTTGTAAAATAAGCACTAACTGCCATATTCAGATGTCATCTGCTAGCCAGCGGTGAGGTTGAGCAGACTGCTGTTTTCGTGGTGGCTGGATATTTTTGCCTTCCTGAGGCATTGACAAAGGTATTGAATTTAGCTCCAAGGAAAGTGGTGAAGGTTCATTTTAAGCCCCCGGGTTTTTAGTGCACTTAAGCTATTAAGTTTGTTCTGACTGGTGTATCATCCAGCCACTCAGTGATGCCTTTGGATCATCTTTAGAGATGATAAACCATATCATTTCATGCTCCCCAGCCTTGAGGTATCATTAAACCCACTGGTAAGAAGTGATACAAAGTAAGCTGATCTGATGTTTGCCTTCTTCCCCTGTCTAAACATGCTGTAATTCAAAGGCCATTCTTTTGTTTACAAAATATCTGATTATTGAGGTTTTGAACCTTAAAAATAGTTTTGCTTGCTTCAACAGGTTCCTATTACATTTGTGGACCGTGTCTATGGAGAATCTAAACTGGGAGGCAATGAAATAGTTTCCTTCTTAAAGGGACTCTTGACTTTGTTTGCTACAACGTGATAGATTATTCATAAATTAACTTTTTTTAGAAAAACATTTTCTGTGTGGATTTTGATATACACTAGCAGAAGCTTGATAAGTTGTGTGGTGACCAGAAGACCTGCTATAAGCTAGCAATTAAAACAAACTACCAATAATAAACTAAATATATTGTATCCTAAAATGCTCCGTTCGAAATAATTGAACTGTATGCTAAACTAGAAACTAATAAAGACTTATGTTCTATGCTATTTTTGTAAAAATAATGAAGTCTTAATAAAGAACACAAAGCTAAATGATCTCTTGCATTTAGAAATGAATCATTATTCAGCAGAAACTAAAGATAATTTTGAAACAAGGACAAACACGGACGTAAAAAAATGACAGATTTTATATTATCTTTGTTCTGTGGTTTGCAGATAATATTTTAAATATATACCAATGGGTTCCCTTTCTCTCCTCAGCACATATATACATGTGTCTTAAACCAGATCTATAGAACAGTTTTTACAGAACTGATAATAGCTTGTAAGAGGAAATATAGATGAGCGCAGTGATTTGTTCATTGTAAAATTGTTCCTAGACTGGAAAGGAGCAATATTTGTTGGAAAAAAGCAGGGGTTGGGGCTGCAGATAACTCAGTGAAATAAGTTTTAAAAGCCTGAACTTCGGAGAAGGTAGCTGCGGTTTCTGTGTTTGACCCTCCGTGCACTTGTAGAGGGGAGAATCATTGCAAAATATATGCTGTTGATGTTGAGTTAGAAAAAAAGACAGACTCTTTGCCCAGAATTGGCCTAAATATCCTATTCCTTCATCCCTTTCCACATCTCAGCCTGCAGTATTTTCTTTCCAATGAGTTTCTCCACTGAGATGACTAAAACCATCTGATTGTAAAGCATTCCCTGTTTCTGAGCACTTGGATCTGGTGCTGTAGGACCTCGCTGATCATCAGTGTTCTGTATGTAGGAAAACACGGCAAAGCCGGGCTCTAAGACCGCATTCTATCACTGACCTTTTTCTCTTGCATGCACTGCTGTGAGAGTTCATGAAAAATAAACACCTTAATACTGTAACCAGTGTTCAGAGCTCCAATAGAAGTCCTTTAATAAAGCTGGTATCTTTTTAGCAAACAGTGGAATGAACTAGCCATTGCCTAGTGCTACTTAAACTGGTTTTGACTTTTTTTAATAGAAACTCTTTGAGTTACTTGAGTTTGTTCTTGGCTTTTTAATCAGGCTTCTTTGTATTTGAAAACCGCTAATGTAAATTCTTAACATAAACTCCAAAATTTTAAAATAATATGTATTGTAGGGGAAAAATGGCTTATAACGTAGGAAGGAAGTTGTGCAGGAATGGCTGTACTATCTCTTACAGTGCTCAACAGTAGATGAGGAATGAAAGCAAATAAGAAACACAGCTTGTATGATATTTGAGCGATGTGATCCAGTGGAAGGTGTCCCTGTGTGTGACAGGGCTGTTGGAACCAGAAGGTCTTTAAGGTCCCTTCCAACCCAAACCATTCTGTGGTTCTAGTAATCTTATGTTCACTGTTTCTTGTTTCCCATTTGCCTTTTCCTGTTATTTTATAGACCCTGCTTATCCCCTTGTCATACTTGGGCTTGTCTTTTTAATTTCCCCAGACAGAACCTGCTCCATACGTCACTATTCTGAAAATGCTAGTGGCAGGCTACTGTGATCTTTAGAGATCATGTGCTTAGAACTCCATATAACGTCTTAAATGTTCATGTACCAGGGATTTATATAGTGGCATTTTAGTTTTAAGTTCCTTACTACTATTGCAGTATTCTATGTGCCTTGTTTTGACCACCACAAAACACTGACTTGACATTTACAGAGAATTTTTCATTTTATGTCCCTGGTTTTACTGTTTGACATAAATCAGCTTTTCTTAATTACATCCATATTCATTTCCTATGAAGGCACAAATACTCTGCTAATGTACTTTTTCTATTATGCTTAGGAATCTGTGTCTGCAAGCACTCAATCATTTGGCAACAATGGGAGTTTTAATTCCTTCCTGGCTTCAATCAGGATATATCATGGATATATTTGGTTTAATGAAGAAGGGGAAGAAGATAGCCCACATTTTGCACCACTACCTTTCCCTTGGACAGCAAACTTCATTACCTCCACTGGCTGTAAGGCAAGGCTTGGGCCAGATCTCTTGTTCTGTTAACGTGGGCTGGAGATTCAGTGCAATATATGAAAACCGTTACACAGAAGGCTTAGTTGTTCAATCCCATTAGAACAGCCAAAGCGTGTGCTAAACTTCAAGGGCACAGTCCCAACAGACTTGCAGTTAAAGGAGAATGGGTTGTGGAGTTTTGCATGCATATTATTAAGATTATCCTTGACCTAAGTTCGGCGCTCGCATTCTGGTTTGAGAGCGCTTCTGAATGCACGTCCCCAGGCAGAGCTCAGTGACTTACGCAGCCCTGTAGTAGCATGAAGGTTTTTATTGGACAACCTGTAGCCCCCACTGTGAGGTGAAACACATAACTAGAGGCTACCAAAAGAGATACCGCCTCTTGTCCAAGGACTTAGCATCTGATGCGCCTGGCAGCTGGACTGTGAGCAGCTGGGGTCTCCTCATGCCCCTAACGTCCCTAGCAGCCCCGCCCCAGGGATATAGAATCATAGAATCATAGAATAACCAGGTTGGAATAGACCCACCGGATCATCGAGTCCAACCATTCCTATCAAACACTAAACCATGCCCCTTAGCACCTCGTCCACCCGTGCCTTAAACACCTCCAGGGAAGGTGACTCAACCACCTCCCTGGGCAGCCTCTGACAGTGCCCAATGACCCTTTCTGTGAAGAATTTTTTCCTAATATCCAGCCTAAACCTCCCCTGGTGGAGCTTGAGGCCATTCCCTCTTGTCCTGTCCCCCGTCACTTGGGAGAAGAGCCCAGCTCCCTCCTCTCTACAACCTCCTTTCAGGTAGTTGTAGAGAGCAATGAGGTCTCCCCTCAGCCTCCTCTTCTCCAGGCTAAACAACCCCAGCTCTCTCAGCCGCTCCTCGTAAGACCTGCTCTCCAGCCCCCTATACAATGCAGGTTCACACCCTGAAGTAGGGATTTTGTTATTCTTAGTCATATGAAGATTTAGGTGTGTAATTCACAAGGTCCAGCAGTTTAATCCCTCTGACCTAGATCATTACAATTCTGAGGCTGAGACAACCAAGGCCCTTATAAGCACTATAATAAAACATATTTTCCAGTGGACTGTGTAGAAAGCCAACTGCAAGGTTGCACAACCTTCTGCATATCAACAGTAAAAAATGCTGATGACTAATCAATAATATTTACTCAAGGGTCTATGAAGATTCTAAGCAGAAGCATGGATTGAAATCTTGGCACAAACGAATTAAACGACAGATTGTCTACTGAGTTCAATACATTGATGACTTCAGCAACAGCTTTTCAGCAGTCAGCATTCCAGAGCCACAGGCAAATTTTAACATTGAGATCGGTACAAACAGAGTATATGCAGATGAGAGGATTGCTTATCAAACTTTATCATTGGTTTACTATGTACTGCATGCAAGGTGCCATGCTGTAGAAGGCATGAATAAAGAAGGTAATTGCAGAACTTCTGTAAAGCACAGAAGCTTTTTAAGCATCATTTCCTCCTCTGTTCCTGAGAAAACTCAGCCCTTGAGAGAGAGATTTCAAGAAAGCAGCAGTGGGCAAAGATAGTAAAATGGAAGGTTATTCCTGCCAGGATTGTTGTACTGACTGTTCAACATAAACTGGTATTTAAAAAAACACCAACATCTTTTGGCTCACAAACTTCTTTCCTGTTTTGACTTTTTGCAAACATGTCACATCCCTAGGAGGTCAACCCAGACAAAACCACAGATAAGAACTTGATGTTTCTGGGAGGCTATGTAGCTCCTAAAATGCTGTGCTCTCAGGAAGGGGAAGATCTGAGCACTAAATAACACTTCTACTTTTGTAACAAAACAGGAAAGATCTTGACTGAGCTCCTACATTCACTGCTTGAGAATTTTTGGGGTCTTCAGCCCCCCTACTTCTGTGCAACTACTAGGAGATACCCAGGAAGAAAATAACCAGGTTTACTTACGACATGGTGCATTTCAAATCGTGACTGCAATGTGTTTAGGGAGCTCTTGTATCTTGTCCAGTTTTCCATTCCACTTGCTCTTGCAAAGAAGGCATATGGCACTTTTGATGGGTGGATCCTGTCAAAATAATTATATTACTTATTGCACAATGCAGGGGAGGTAGAAAAGACAAGCTGTTTGAAAATTTTAAATTATTGAAACATTGAAGTTAGGAGATTTTTCATTTTAATCAACTCTTTAGTTAAATAATTCCTATCTGAATGCAGTGTTTCTGAAAGCTTGACAACATGTAAGACATCAGCCCTACATCCACAGAGAGAATGTAGTTTGTCATGGCAGTACAGCATCACTTCCAAAGGACACGATACTGGACTGACCAGCTTCCAGCTGTTACTTGTAATACTACCTTTCCTTTCAAGTTATCCCAACCAGTTGGGCAAACTGATCTCAAGCAGCTGTAATCACAGATCTGCTCTATATGAGTATCTTCTTAAAAAACAAAGAGAAAAGGAGGAGAGTGCTGTGTGTCAAGGAACAGTTCTTCCCTACTGTTATCTTGATACAGACTAAATTTGGTTCCTTCCTGGTGACTTTTCCCAAAATCACCTTCATGGAAGAAGGTTAGAGAATGCTGAGAAACGATGAAGTGTTCGAACAGAAGAGGAGCGTGATGGCTTCACAGGCCTTAAAGATCATTGTGACATTAACTTCAGTGTATTTAGTATGTAATTAATTATGCTAGGTGCTTAAAGCCATTGGCAATTGTCTTAATTATTTTGCATTTGAATAAAAAACCAAACCAACTGCTGCTAAACCAGTACAATTATGAATGTGGGCACAATTTTGACATGAATCAGTAGCACAACACTTGTTCAATTATACCTGTTCAACTTGGGAATGCTAATTGTCTCCCCCTGGCATTAAGTGTTTAGTCTCTTGCAATGCTAGCAGTCTACTGATTTTTCTAGTGGCCATAGTCTATTGTAAGAAACAATACCTACTTCTGTAACATAAAAAGTATATTAGGACTATTAACAGCTTTTGTTTCGTTTTGTTTACCTCACTCCATACACAGGAGAAAAAATGGACTCAAGACTCTTTCTCCCTGCCTGCTTGAATTTTACCTTTAAAAAGTAATTTTTTCCATACAAACTTTGTATTATTCTCATCTTTCTTTTCTAACTCACTGTCAACAACTGTTACACTGTACAAACCATCACACAAAGTTAATCTGTACAATGGACGCACATCCCTCAGCAGGCGAGGCAACTGCAGTAGCTCTCATTCATCACTCCAAACCTTGCTCATCATCTTGGTTTATTTTCTTCTTTCAGAAGGAAGGTGAGTGTGTAACACTACTGTATTACAGGTGCTGCAAACTTTTCTTTCTTTCTCCTAAAACTGCAGTTAGTTTTAAGAAGAAAACAGAAGTCTGACGAGCAAGAGAGGTAAGTAAAAGTGTGGTATAATGGATCATTAATAACTGCTGAAAAGTGATCAGTGTAAAGCATAAATAAAAGAGTACTGAAATAGGAAGGTCCTAAGATTTGTTTGGGGTTGTTTATTTTTGTCAATAGGAATCGAACTGGCTTAAGCAGCCATGAAGTTAGTTGGCACTTCTGAATATGGTACGGACTTAGCAATGTTTCAGAAATGTTTTCCAACATACTTTGTTAATTGCACCATCAAAGAAAAAATTTCAGCTCTTGGAAGGCAAACTGAAATTATTATAGAGAAACCAAACCAGCTTTCTTTAGTCGAGACACATTTCACACATGGACATCACAGAGTAATTTCTACGCACCTTAGTTCTAGAAACCTTTGTAATGCTAAAGCGCAGGCTTTGTTTTTGCAGGTAAGTTGTGTGCAATTCCATTCTGTTGTAAAAGACTCTTTCCACGGGTTACTGATTCTTACGAGCACTAATGTGAAGATACCGTGGAAGGACCTGGTGAAATAAAGGTGTTTCTTGCAGGCAGAGACAAGCAGCACACTTTTAAGTTCTCCCAAATGGAAAAGTCTCAGAGCAAGGCAACAAATACAATAAAATGTCACTAAATTCTTCATAAAAGCTATTTGTGCGACTTGTGACAAACACAGGGTATACATTTTCAGGATATCAGTCACTTCAAAATGTAGGAGACCCTTGAGATGAAGCCTCGGTAACTTATGACAACTTTTCTATGCTTTTATACTTCAGGCAACAATTTGAAAACATGGACTGTTCTTCCTAGCATTGTACGGCTTAACTACAGCACGCCTCGCTCTGAATCAGAAAGGTTTTAAGTGCTGAGGATGGAAGGAATTGCACTTTACTTCAACCTTGAAGTGTCTATTTTTGAAGTAACAAAAGCCTTCCTTCCCTTCCACTTGTAGAATGATTTTTACTGTGCTGCAGGACTCTCCCTTGTTTGTTGAGATCTTGAATGTGTTTGGATCCAGAAGGAAGAGTCGCATGTGGAGTCCCGTCATGGTCCAGATGGTACTGCTCTGAAACGATACTTGTACAGTCGATGACCTCTGTGGGAGGACACGTGTGTGAAGCGTGCTCGCTGGCAACATGACCTAAATCCATCTTTGGGCAATTGCAGCTCAATTTTTTTTTATTATCTAGTTCCAACCCCCCTGCCATGGGCAGGGCCACCTCCCACGGGATCAGGCTGCCCAAGGCGCAGCCAGCCTGGCCTCGAACCCCTCCAGGGATGGGGCAGCCACCACTTCTCCAGGCAACCTCTTCCAGTGTCTCACCGTTCCCACAGTGAAGAAATTCTTCCTTCTATCAAGCCTAAATCTGCCCCTCTCTAGTTTACACCCATTCCCCCTCATTCTATCGCCACAAGCCTTCACGAACAGTCCCTCTGCGGCTCCCCTGTAGCCCCTCTCAGGTACTGGAAGGTCGCTATATGATCTCCTTGGAGCCTTCTCTTCTCCAGGCCGAACCACCCCAACAGTTGATGCCGGTGTCGCAGGGCGCGACCCTAAGGAGGCGGCGGTCGCCTCACTCGACGCCTGAGGCCCCGCGGGGCGCGGTCCCGTTGGCCGCCGGGGGCTGCGGAGGGCGCTCCCCGCGGGGCCGGCGCGAGGCGGCTCCCCGCGCCCTGAGGCGGCGCCGCTCGAGGCCGTGTGCTCCCGCCCGCGCGGTCACGTGCGCGCCGCGCGGTCACGTGGCCGCGGCGCTCGCCAGGCGCGTGCCCCCGCCCCGGCGGCGGAGGAGGCCCCTCAGGACAGGATGTAGTCCCGGCTGGGGGCGGCGGAGGGATAACCGGGCGGCGTCAGCTGCCTCTCCGTACCCAGCCGCAGGGCGCGGCGCCTCCTAGCGGGGCCGGGGTAGATCCCGCCGCCGGCTGCTCGAGCCGTTTCTCTCGCGAGAACCGCACCCCCCCAACCCCGCGCCAACCTCCCGACCCCCTCCCCGCCGCTGTGCGACCCGCCCGGCCGCCGGCGGGACGCGGTGGGAGCGAACCCGGCGGGAATCCAGCGGGGCCCGGGCCCCCCGCCGCCCCCGGGGCGCGGCCCCCTCCCCTCCCGCCGGACAATGAGTCCCGTATGCTAATGAGAGCCTCGCGTCACTTCCGCTCTTTCTCGGCCGCCATCTTGGCCCGGGCAGGTTCTGGGCAGGAGGGACCCGGCTGTATTGTCTGCAGGGAGCCCCCCCCCCCCTCCCCCGCACCCCCCGCCGCGGGGACCCGAGCGCAGTTGCGGCCGCCGCCCCCCGCCGGGCCCCGCTCGGCCCCCGCCCGCCCCGCGCCCGCCTCCCCCGCTGCCGCCGCTCCCCCCGCAGCCCCCTTTGTCTCCCCCGCGCCGCCGGCTCCGCTCCGCCCGCCCGCCCAGGGACCCGGGCGGCGCCAGGGAGGCAGCTCCGCTCCCCCACCCCCTGCCCGCCGCGCCGGGGCAGCGCCCGCCCTCGCTACGACGAGAGCCCCGGTCAGGTAGGTGCGCGCCGAGACCGCGCTCCGGCCCCCGCCTCTGCCCTTCCCCGACGGCCCCGGGGCGGGGTGGGGGGCCCCTCGCTCCGCCGGCCGCACGCGCGTTGAAGAGACCCGGCCGCCTCCCCGCCCGCTGCCGGCGCCGCGGGGGAAGGACGGGACCGCGCGCCGAGGCGTCCCGGGAGCGGCTGCGGGGCGGGGAGGGGACCGGGCCCGGTGAGAACGGGGGCGGCATCCCGGCGCCGTGGCGCGGGTCGGAGGGCAGCGCCGGCTGCTCGGGGGACACCCCGCTCTCTCCCCGCTCCCCCGAGCCGAGCAGCGGCTGCGGGATGCAGCGGCGCTGACTGCCCCGTCCCTCCTTCCCGCTGCCCGGGGCTGTCGTTACCGACACCCGTCTCTCAGACAAAGGCGGGGGGGAAATCGAACCCCGCGGCCCCGCTCCGCCGCCGGGAGCTGCCCCGCGCCTGTCACGCTCCCTCCCGGCCGGGCGGAGGCGGGGGGGGCGATTCCCCGGGCGGGTACGCGGTGCTGCCCCCCTCACCCCGCTCCCCTCCCCCCGGCCCGTCGCTGCTGCCTCCCGGTTCGCGGCCGTGGCGGGGCGGAACGGCCCCCACCCACCGGGCACCGCAGCCCGGGCGGCGGCGTGCGGGAGGGAGGCGGCAGGGGGCGCCCTCCCGGCGGCGGGCAGGCTGCGGAGCCACCGCTGCGGCCCCGCGGGGCCCGGCCCGGGGCGGCGGGGGGGAGGCGGGGGGGGGCCCGGCGGGTGCGGGGCGCTCGGTGGCAGCGGGTCGCGGCTCGGTGGCGGGGCCGCTGCGCTGTGAGCTCGCGGGGCTCGAGGCTGCGGCGGCTGCTCGGGGCGAGGCGCCGCTGAGGCACCCGGCGCTTTGTCTGGGGCCGCGGGCAGGAGCCCGGGGGGCGGGGGGCTTTGTCTGTCGGACGCGTTTCAGCCGTTTGGTAGGTGCGAAAGAGGTTTGCAGCCCTTTTAGAGAAATTCCCCCTCTTTCAGGTAGTTTTTACGAGCTGTGTTTCTATTTATTTTTACTCCTATTTTCTATTTCTGTTTGGAGGTACGAGGTGTGTTTGAGATAACGGAGACACGGCTCCTGCCTGTCAGGGCAGATGTTGCAGCCCTGGCTGGCTCCCTGCTGCAGGGCCCCGGCCTCGCTGCCTCGGGCAGGGCCTCAGCTACTTGGAAAAACTCACCTGGGGACTCTGGTAACTGTCCTAATTGCCAGTTGCCATCCTTCTAGGTGAGAAAGATGGGTTTAAAAAACAGAAAAGCTTTTTCCTTTGCTCTTGCTAACAGAACAAACTAAAGCTTGGTTCCTTTCCAGATGTGCGTTTGCAGATGCTGGGCAGTAATTCGATATCAGCAGATCAGCATCCAACGTGATGTGTGCTGAAATCTTGAAACATTAAAATGAGACAACGGAAGAGAAACATACTATTGTTAATAAAATTGCTCTGAGGCTGATGGATTGTAAGATGATTGTTCGCTTTCCTGGAGGTTATTACAGCAAATACTGAACTAAACTTCAGTCAAAATAGAGATGTCCTTTTTGAGACACAACAAATAACTTTTCTCCTCCAGAAGTAATACTAAGCTAAAGGTATTATTTTTCGAAGAGCAAGCTGCTCTTCACTAAAATTCATGTTGTTTTTGAATTAACTTTTAAAAATTGCTTTTTGATGTCTAATAGAAGTTAGATGCTTTCAGTGTTTAGGGACAACTCTGAAATAATCACAAACTGATATATTTTTAGTGGCCTTTTTTTTTTTTTCTCTTGAAGTGATGATCCATTAGAGAGGTTTGTAGAAAGCATCTCTTCAGGTTACTGCTACATATGCTTGAAAGTATATTGTGTGCAACTATTAGAGCTTAAAAGTCATTCAGAGCTTGTCAGATCACTCGTGTTGGGTTGTAGTAGAGATGTTGTTTGGATATGCAGGGGATGGGAATGGTGAAAGGTGGCTGCATTTGACTGTAGGTAAGACAGACCAGTGCAGTGGCGAGTCGTGTCTGCTGCTCACAGTACATAGGAATGAAAAACCTTCACAGGAGAGGAACTTCTTGACTGTTTGGGAAGTTCATGCCCTACAGCGTTAAGCATCAGCTGCACAAACAAAACATCTAGGAAGATTGTGTGTGCTCTTCAGGATGAGATGAATAACTGATTTTTTTTTCTGTATACGTAGGATAGAAGTTACCAGTTGTCAGAAGATGCCCATTAGCATTTTCAGAATTGGTATGTGTTACTTACAGTGGTATATTACAGCAGCATTTTAATTAATCTTTAGTAGTTTAAAGACTCTTGTTAAAAACTTACCAAATTGAACTCTACGGTTACTGAATTCACTTTTAAATTCTAGATGAGTGCATGTACCAATTTTCTATGGAAGGTAAGTTGTGCTTCTGACATACTGCAGAGTGAATGATAGATGATTCTTCCCAACCCAGCTCTACCACTCCATAATATTAGTAAATATTGAAAGTAAATATTAAGGATTTAAAGTGGCATTCCTGGAATACACAACCATATCAGAACCTTATCAGTAGTCAAAGACATATAGTCTAAATGCTTATTTTATAACTGCTTATTAGGATGGCAGCTGATTTGAGTAATGTAAAGGAAGAAATAGGAACAAATGATTTTATGGGAGCAAAGACAGTGTTCATGGATTAATGTATTTGATTTGAGGTGGCTCCCAATAAGATTTAATGCCTCAGTAGGAAACTTTTTGGGGTGGGGATTTTTATTTTTAGTTCAGAAAGGGGGAGTTATCTTTGCTCCAGTGCTCTAAGTTGGTTTGAAAGAGACAAAATTGTGTGCATCAGGAATGAACAAACCAGTGCCAGATGTGAGGATCCCACTCTAAAGTCTGTAGGGGATAGGTGCCAGGAGGGGCAGTGCACAGCTGTGGGGCTGCAGCTGAACAGTGTGGGCCACAACTGTCGTTTGATCTGCTTTATCTTCATGGGCAAAGATGGGATATTTTTTAGACTATTAGTTCAGCCTGGTTTGTATATTAATAATGCAATGTTTGTTGGGATATATTTTTAAGATGCATGTAATATGCTTGTTTTAAAGAAGATAACTGCTGTGTTAGCCTGCATCTAAATAAGCATTACAGTATTTTTTTATTATATTACATTAAGATCTGCTCTGTGCTTAGATTTTTTACTATCTATTGGTTATGGTTTTTATGTTTTTATTAACATAATTGCAACAGTATAATTGTTAATGTGGAGGTATTCCTACTCATATAAATAAATACGTTGCTGCAAGTGTATGTTTCCTAATAATAGCACAGGTGATGGAGATGAGAATAAGAGGTGCTGGTCTGAGGATAATGTAATGTAAATGTCTGCACATGCATTGGAAGAAAAATAACTGCTGGTTATGATAATTAAGCTCTTAAATGAAGAATCCTCTACCTTTTCTACATGTAGAAGGTTTGTTTTGACTCACCTGACACATTTTGGGGAGAATGTCCTTGCTTTCCTAGTCAGGATGGCCTTTTGAGCTTCCAGGAAGTACTGAGATCCGGTATAAAAGCTGAATACGTGTTCTAGATTTGAAGACAGACATTCTTAGGGAGGGTGTAACTCTTACATATTGACTTGAGGGCCATATGCCTCTAGGAGAAAACTACATTGTGCAGAGATTCACTGTAGCAAGCTGATGGTGAAAGGCAAACATGAGGCTTGAATTTAGTGCCTCACTCTTACTTCACATTAGTGCTTTTGAATGCGTATGATGGTTGATGATTTTGAATAGAAGTGGAATAATGCCATTTTCTTCTGCAGTGAGTCACTTTCGGGTACCACCATTTGTATCCTTACCTTTTTTTTAAGGTGGTGTTAGAGATTATTTGGTTGAAAACTGATACTGGCTGTGCAGTTGACTTGACTACCACACCTGCAGGTTCTTGACTGTCCAGGTCATGTGGCAAGATGTTTCCTTTAAGATCTCAAATAGTATCTAAAACAATTCCTAAGAAATAGAAACGGAGTAGCTGTGTATGCTGCCTGTCCACTGTTACTTCAGTAAGGCTCTTCAGCTTATCCAGGAGGAAGTGTAGGTCAGGGTGTGCTCTCAAGCCTGGCTTCGGTGTTTGATGTTTCTTCCATAACCCAAGCTCCTCTTTCTTTCAAGCCCCAGCCTTCCAGCCTTCTGTCTTTCATTCATTTTTACCTCTTCTCTATATTGATTTCTGATGTGACTCTGGATTTGGGAGTTCTTTGATTGAGCTGCAGCTCGGACAAAGAAGCTGTTAGTGATGCAGGTTCATAGCAGCAACAGTAAGGGGGCAAAATGTCTCTCGAAATCTAAGTAGGCAAAGTAATTGTCTTAAAATGCTTTCTTACCCCTAAAAAGTCAAACTGAATTCTGTGATTTTTTTTGTTTGTGTTGTTTTGTTTTCCCATTCCTGCTGCTGCTGCTATGAAGCCTTTTGAATATCGAAGGTTCCTGAGTCAAACTGAAGACAGCAGTAGCTGAGGTGGATTAACGCTGGAATGTAGTCAGGGATTGGAACACTTGGGAGCTATGCTTAGACAGAAAGGGAAAGAGGTAAGAAATATGAAGTGGTAAGACTGATTTTAAGCTCTTCTTTACAGATTTTACCCAATCATGTAATACCAGAATTTGTACATAGTGTGTGAGAAGTGGTAAGGCGAAGAAAAAACAATTGGCATCAGCCTACTTCACCAACTATTTTTATGCTTTAAATACTCAGACGCTAGCCAGTTGGTGACATCCCTTCAATATCTAATATATCTGCTATCTGAGAAAGCATCTATTGGCAGGGATTTGGATGAGCTTGTGAAAGTATTTGTATGCTCTCTTTTGTTTCGTTGATTTGTTCTGCCACTTTATAGCAGCATGCAAGCAATGCATTTTACTAGTTAGGACACACTAACAGATGCAGTTTCACTGTTGGTTTAAGTATATCAGTGTCTGTGCAGCAGAAGGGGTGGTGTGAGACTGCCACCTTACCTGTGCCAGTCCTGCTTCCGTCTGGGTGAGCAACGGAACTGCTCTGCCTGAAAAACACTCCTTTTCAGTTGGATCGGGTCTCTGCTCTGGCTGCTGACACAGTGGTGATGTCAGGAAAACATGACACACAAGACAGGACTACGGTTCTCACTTGCAGTCTAATGTGACTGCAGTTTTGCAGTCAGTGTAATCCAATCATAAACTGATTACATGCTTTGTTCTTACACATTTTACAGAGACTTCTGTGCCGCTTTGTTTCATTACACAAATGTTTTTGTGAGCTTTGGATTGAAAATTTTAAGATGATTCTTGATTTAATTTAAATGGTAACTGCTAATTCATGAAACGTGGTAATATTTACAAAATAATTTTTATTGTGCTATTGTTCTTGCTTAGCTACAGTCTGGATGAGTATTAGTTTGGAATTGTAGGCTATATTCATGCAGCCTTTTTTCCTGATCACTGAAGTGTGGATATCATGGTGTATGCAAATAATATCCTTCGTGCTTCAATGATCTCCACTCTCAATTTCAAATTTCAGCAAGATGTGCAGGCTTTATTATATTTCAAACTGAAATCTTTAAGAAATAGCCCTAAGCAAGTGAGGCTATCATATTCAGTATGTATATTGCATATTGATTTCACTGCGTTTACGTGGATGCGTATAAACGTTTATCTGTAGAGATATTGAACAGTCACAAAATATATTATTTGAGATGGCAGTAGGTGTGTAAGCCTACATCTTGAGCTGCTAGTGCCTCTAATTTAAAATTTTCTATGCACTGAAGTATAGAGCTAGAGAATGGATGCAATTTAAAACTGCTTTTCAGAGTGCAGTAGAGATTGCCAGAAGTGATGTGATTTTTATCATATGTGTTCAGAAGATCCTTCTTTACAAAACATTCAAATTTAGCTAACAGCATTATTTAATGTACTTCAGCTTATATCATCAAAATAAGAAACCCCAACAAATTCCCAGCAGAGTGAAAGGTAGCAGGTTATTCATCAGGAATAGAAATAAGGAGTTGTGGTTCCCAGAGCAATCGCAGTGTGGACGTTTTGTATTTTATACTGGGGCATAGAATTTACAGTGCACATAACTTTTACTACTAAACAAAAGTTGATAAAGGAAATAGTTAATTCCCTTTCAGTTTTGCAGTTAGTGTACTCACCCACCAGATGGAGCTTCTGGCACCAGTGGAACATTCCAGAAATCGAGCAAGAATGAGAAGTGTGTGAATGACTTAGAAGATCCCTGTCTGCTGGACTGCAGAAGATTTTTTTTTTTTAACCTTTAAATAAAAAATGGATGGAGAGTAAGACATATAAGCCTTACTGATTTCTTTCACTAGAACTGTGTTCTGTATAAGCTTTTCCTCTGATGGGAAATTGGGAGTTCTTAGTGCAAGAGTCACCAAGCTGAAGCTAGAGAGGAAGCTCCAAAAGAAGAGATAAAACAGTGTTTCATAAACCCTTGATGAAAATTGCATAAAACCACTGAAACAGCATGTTAAGGTTAGTCTAAGAATTTCCTCCAAAGGATTTTAAGTGGGTTTTTTAAGTACTACATTTTAGATAAGCATGGCAGCTGTGCACACAGAATTACCTTGTTGTTGAGAGGTGTTTGTCAGAAGTTAGCTGAAGACCATCGTGTTACATGGGGAGAAGCTTGATGTTGCAGATGGCTGAGCTGATAAGGCTGAGGAGGTGCTCTCTGTTTAAAATGTTGCCATGAGAATTGAGCGTGTGCTGTTATGAAACAGACTCCATCCTAGGATTATAGCGGACTTGAAAAATGAGCCCTTAGCATTTCAGATGTGCTGTTAAACTGCAAATCTCAGTACCTTCACAGGAGATGTGGGTGCACAGCCCTCTGAAAACTAGGCCAGAAATGCTTAAATAAGGAGGAAAGAGAAGAGTCCAAAAGGAGGAGGAGAAAATGCATAATATAAGCCAGTGATAGTCGTTGGGAGTAGATTATTGACTCAGTGCAGGGAGGGGAGGTATTTAATTGCAACTCTTACCTTTTCAAGGAGGTTTCCGGTGGTTTTCAGTTCTTCCAACTTTTCTGCTCTCTCTGATGTTTCTGCTCCTGGTATGTTTTATTTTCTTGCTTTCCCATGAGATACCTTTCTGCTTCCTGACTCTTGCTCTTCCTTGCTCAGCTGCCCTGGAGTGGTCAGATCCCAGCGTCCCAGCCACACCTTGCTGCAGGAGCCTATCCTCTTGTGAAAATAGAATATTATGTCATCATGCTATGTAGCAGCATTTAACCTGCATATGTAAGGATGCTGGTTTTCTATTGTTGTGGGAACTATAGGTTAATTTTTTTGCCTCTTGTCCTTGTATCTTACGAGATTTCACTCAAATGTTACACTAACAGCCGCCTTTGCAAATTTCAAGGCTTTTCAGAGCGCACTGTTCAATGTAGTTAGCTGGGTATATTGTTAAAACTAGATGTTACATTAAATGCGGTTGCAGTAGGGAGATAAACACAGTATCAAGAAACTTGTCTCCTTTCATTTTGTTCAGGCGCATATTGCTGCTGTCAGCTGTAGTATATGCTACTGGGTTCCACTGTTCTATGTAAACCAAGAACTTCTTCAACTCGAAATACTAGCAAAAAAAGGGGAGGGGGGGAGCTAAAATAAAATAATTTTGGATTACTTAAAATCAGACAAATGCTAGATGCTTGCTGATTCTCATCAGAAACACAATGCAGGGAAATGATACTCGTTTTTTGGGAGGCCCAGTATGGGACGAAGTACTTCCCTGGGTTCAATGCATGTGTCTTCAGACTGATACACTAATTGTCACTGATCTGATCTCAAGGCTGATAGGTCTTCATCCTGTGCTTTCTTTAATTGGGATTCAGTGGGAGGGAGGTAATTTAGACTTGATAAGAGAAACAGGGGAACAAATTTTACTTTCTAGTTAGCAAATAATCCAATATGAAACGAAATAACCCATCATCCTTGCTTATTTGAATATATGGCTAGTGATCTTGTTAAAACATATGCAGCATTCACTTTTGCCTCAATGTGAAGTATTTTAAACGTTTTGTCTTTTTTAATTTCTTGGAACGATTTAGTGCCTTCAGTTGAAATCACAGTTGCTGAGGAAAAAGAATCTACTTTAAGCTGTAGATGTTTGGTCTGAATAATCCATGGAGGTGAATCCAACAATTCTAAACAGTAAAACCCTCTAGAAAAGTAATTTTAAATGACTCAACAAATTTTGCTTTTATAAACTTTAGATTTGGTTGTTCCAGACTTCATGATACTAATGTTACGTCTTGTGTTTCCAGTCTGTGCAAGACTGAGTTTCTGTCCATGAGTAATGAGAGTTGAAGAGGCATCAGTCTTCCTATAGAAGCATAATCATTTACATACCATTACTTGAAAGGTTTACTCCTACTAGCAGCATTGTAACTGAGAATTTTAATCTGAATACTTCCCAAATGAATATCTGTCCCTAGGGCTGTAGCTGAGAGCCGCATCTCCCATAGTCTTGTAATTGAAGGTAGGACTGTTTATATGGGAACCTTCTAGGCACTATTACCTGTATAAAGTAGTGCTGTTGTGTTCTACTAAGTGTGAATGCCTCATCTGTACCGGTTGCAGCTGTGCTGCTAGTAGGGAATAGCTGAGATGAGGTGTAAACTGAGGTGCTAGGCACTTCAGTCAAAAGGCTATACAAAGCATGAATAGGAGCATTCCTCTGTATCCTGCTGGGTCTCTGAGCTGTGTAACTTAATCGAAATCCGAGCACTAGAATATTCATCAGGTAGCATCACCCAGCAGAATCTGTGTTTAAGCCTCAGACCTGCCAAAGATCCTGCAGCGCTGTTAACTTGCTGGGGTGCAATGTACAGCAGCTCCATGTCAGTAAAGGTACCGTAAGTGTGGTTCGCTATTAGCTTTGGAGTCCTTCACAATGAAACGTACGTTATAAATGTAAGACTGCCCTTATTACATTTCTTATCTCTTGTCTTTAACACTTTGTTTTGTACAGCAGGATATGATCCTTCTTCTATGTCCGGGCTTTGGCCTCACACAGTAGGTGTAATATAATCGCTGAGGTGGGCGTTCTGGAAGGAGAATTATTTTTGGAGGCTTTTGCATGAAACTTGTCCAATGAGTCTGAGACGCCCAAGCACCATTAATTTTGGAGGTAAATGCCTCATAATATGTACTGAATAGTTTGGGAAGAGTTAAGATTTTAATTTGGCAAAGTGTGGGGAAAAAAATAGTTGGAAGGGTAGTTCTGTTTGCTTTTGACGTTTGGACATTTTGAACTTAAAGGAACATCAACTTGAACTCTAGAAAATTGGAGGGGGGGCGGTTGGGGCAAGGGACTTCGAGCTCAAACAGTCTGGCAGCTTCACTGCATATTATTTAGTTTCCTCTTTTAAATTTCCCTACCCTCTTTTGGTTTTTTAAAATCAACAGAGGCAGAAGTGAAAGGTGATTTTGTAGATTTTGACTACAAGAGAAACAACCAGGCTGCCTGTAGTACTCTCTCATGCTGAAACAAACCTGTCACTTGTGATATGGAAGTTCGAAGAGATGTAAATTAAGTTGGATGTCCCTTTAAGTTATTCTTTGGAATCTGACGTTTCTTACTTGAATCTCAATTGAAATATTTAATTTTGGAAATTCAACTGAAATATTTTTAGTACAATATTTTCTATCATTTGTCTATAAATTGGTTTATCAGAGTGGGCTGGGGTATGTATAAAGGCTGGGGAGGGACGAAGGTTGTAGTTAACAACAATGAAAAGATAAAGCCAAAGGGGGGAAAATCCCAGCAACAAAACAAACAAATGAAAGAAAATATAACAATTAGTCCTGAATTTTTTAAAACAACAGATTTTAAATCTCAGTACGTGCCGGGGGGGGGGTGGGGGGTTGGGAGGGTGGGGAGGGGGCGTCATTTGCATGAAATATGATTTATTTTGTATTTTATTCATGTTATTTGAAAAAAAAAATCGGGATACTGATGAAGTTACAGAGATAACATGCACATACAAAGTTAGTAAGTTAAGCTTGCTCTAGTAAACAACAGTAGAGAAATTAAAACCTTTAAAGATTTACAGTGTCTGGGTTGCACTGATGTTGAACTTGGGTTCTTATTGCTGATTTTAATAATAACTGTTATTGAGAAATATTAACTACTTAAAACCAGACTCTGTAGTACAGAGCTATCCTACACGTTTTAGTGAAGTAATTTTTAGCATAATCTGAATTTTATGCACTAACTTGTTACCAAACTGCATGTATTTTTTGATTATGCTGTTTCACTCTGCTGCAGCCCTTCCCTATTATTATTATTATGGATATTAAGAAATTTTGGTGTTGAATTATTGTAATGAAAACCATGGGATTATGATACATAGCTAACAAAGGCTATGGACTAGAGTAGCGGGTTTAAGTGGTATATTATGTAGGGAAAAGGAACAGCTTTTAGAATAAGGGTTTGAAACATTGCTTTTTCTGTAGGAAAAAGATGGAGTATTGCATGCTGGGAACAAGTGCTTTCCATAAGGTAGCTAAATTTTAAAAGTACATTTGTTTCATTTTGTTTTAGGTTTTGCTTCAGTATTCTAATCTAGTAATTTTGTCCTTTCTGCAGTTTTCATTTTGATTAGACCTCTGCAAAACTCTTCTAAACAAAATTCAAAACCAAATCAAAAATCCCAGACCTGGGCCACAACTGCAGTTTGACGTTTCTGAGCATTGCTCAGTGTGTACAGAAGAGCGTTTAAAGGATATTAGTAACAGTATAAATTCTTTGTGGTCTGTTTTCTTTTCCATGATTTCAAAATTGCAGATATAAACACCAGTAAATTTAAAGATGTGAATGTTTTGGATGACTACAGAGAAATGACTGAAAATTACACAATTTGTTAAAAGGTAGTCTTCATCGACACCTCTTCAAAACCAAAACAAGAAACCCCCCCAAACCAACAAAACCAAAAAGCCCCACTCGTCAGGAATGCTGTCGGCAGAAACTCCAAGTAAACATTCTTTTTTCCTTTGTGCTTGTGAGTAGGAAGACATAACATACTTGGAGGAAGCTTGAGTAGATGTGTCAGGACTGGCTTCATTAACTGCAGTTAAATGTTTTGGCCGGGTTTCCCAAGGAAACAAAGCTTATACAATTTTTCAGATTGTGGCTTGTATCCTAATCCTCCCTCGCACCTCCCAGCCAAGAAAAAAGTTCACAATTTTCAGTTAAATTTGGTAGAGCTGGAGGTCTGAAAAGATAAATAAGCACCTTTTAAGTTTTATTAAATGTAGATCTCCAGTTAGAGAAGAAACTAAGGTTTGAGCATTTACAAGTTTCCTTTGCAGTTCTCCTATCAGGCTGTTCAATTCAATTGGATGGATTGATGCCAAGTGGCTGCTAAAAACTCTGTGGGAGGAGTTGCAAGAGGAATGGGAAAGAAAACATACTGCTTAGGCCTGGGGTTTTAGGGGCTTGACTTTAGGGGTTCGATGTGCACCAACTGCAGAGGTGCCAGTGAGGTGTTGTGGCTGGAGCTGGATGTAGTAACTTGCCTATTGTTACATAATATGGAAGCTCGCAGAGGGTTATGAAGGGAAGAGAAGAAGCAGTAAATTGTCTTGGCTTAGTATTTGAAGTATTCAGCTCCAAATGAGAGTTGTTGGTGCCTGACTGAGTGCATGTATAGTATGTTATTCCATGGATACAATATTATTACAGGTACAGCAGCAGCTCATGATGCCCCGTAAAGCTTTTCTTTCCCAGAAAGAAAAGCAGGCTCGTGCCAGGGAAAGGGATATGTTAAAAAAGAGGAGGAGGCGACAAGACTATCTCAAAAGAAGCGTGGAGCCACAGAAAAATGCAGAAACAATAAAATGGCAGAGGGATGATGAGAAGAGGAGAGAAAATGAGCAAGTTAAGGACAAAGATATCAAGAAGCGATGGAGACAGGATGAGAGAGAACGACGAAAGAATGTGGACGCTATGAATTGGCACAGGGAAGATGAGAAGAGGGAGAATGAGCGAGGTAAGGACCAAGAAGGCCGATAACCAGCAAAGAAAGGAATAGAAGGACCGACCTTTTGGAGCGGCAGAGGGATGATGAGGGGGAGAGGGGAAAAGAAAGTATGAAAAGTTCCATTTTTTAAGCATGTGCAGAGATAACGGAAACTATTCATCTCTCTAGTTTCAAATGTATAGGAAATATGCTTTAATGAATTAGTTCTGACAGAGCTAATTGTTTTAATAAGACGAGACTGATCTGAGTATAGGTATATACAGACTCAAAAGTCACAATGTGTTAGAAAAGGGTAGGTTTACACATTGCTTATAAAATTGTCTTGCACTCATGCTCACACCCATTACCTGCTTCAACAGTGCAGCTGATGATACTGTGTTTCAGATCACCAAAAAGTTCAGGTTTTCTCAGTCTTTGTGATGCGAGTAAATTGAGAGCGTTAGGAAAGGAAGGGTTAATCAAATGGGATCCTATAAGAAAGTAAAATCGATCTTTTATTTTATTCGTGTTAATAATGTGCCCAAGAGAGTTGTAATTACATCTGCATTTTCATTCTGAGGTAGATTATTTAACAGCAGTTGTATGGGAGTATAAATTTCACAGAGTGCTTCTAAGAAGCAGTCAGTTCAAGAGATGTACGTTTCTGTCATTAGATCCAAGGTGTTGGCATCAAATCAATTGGCCTCGCGTTTGATTTCACAAATTCAGCCAACGCCTTGGCATCAATTCTGAAAAACCGACAAACAGATATTTACATTACAGTAGGAAGACCCTTGTGAAAGTTGTGGGTTTATTGCATCTTATATAGGGTGTTTATATCAGGGGTTAGGGGTTTGGTTTGGGTTTTTTTTTGCATTGTAGGCTTACGAACTGGCAGTGGATTTGTACTGGATCAGAGTCTGGTCTTTTGGAGTACTCTCATCTGCTAGAAACCCAAACCAGTTGAGAAATTTCAGCCCTTAGAGTAAAATAGATGATGCTTTTGCACACACGATGGAGGTTTGCTCCTATCTTTTCATCTGGGGGTGTTGCTGGCCCTTCTTGGAAGACTGGGCTGCTTTGCCTGCAGTGTTCCCAGTAAACACTGGGGAGAAGGGGCTGTCACACTGTTTGGTGAAATGGCTCCTCTTCTAAACAGTCATAAAGAACTTGACATGAGAAATGGAGTCAATTGTCTGCATCTTTTGGATTTTCTGTATTTAACAGATGTTTGGTTTAGGATTGAAGATCTGCACTTTTGGGGGGCTATTGTTTGCGGTTTGTTTGTTTGTATTTTACTGCATAAAAGTGTTTTGGTGCCCCTGTTTTGACTGAGGCAGCCTGGAAGGATGTGGCCACAATAACAAAGAGCTGAGTTGTGGAATTAATAACCCCACTAACTCCTGTGTGGCCGTGTATGGAATGTGGCTGAATAATTTTATTATTCAACTGAACCAAAATTGTCTTGAATATGCATAAAGCTTTTCTTTTTAGTGCTGGTCCTTTCAATTGAGGCAAAAAATAAACTTACGATATAAGGAAAAGGGTGAGGCATAAATGTTGCTGATTGAGTAACTTAAATATTTAATTGTGAGAGGAAAATGCACTAGAGACTAGGGGTTTTTTTTTATATATAGCTTTTGGGCATTCCATAACCTTTTTTGTTATTTGCCTTTTTGTAGTGGTGCTCTTTACAAACCTCACTGAGTGAAGATGCCTTCCTCAATGAAATGTTTATAGTCACCCCCAGGTCTGTGCTTGCTGGTCATGGAAGGTTTTCTTAATGGCACAAACTGGCAATGTGGTAGTAAGAAAATGGGGTAATTTTAAGTTAAGCATAAGGAGAAGAAAAGCTGGAGTAGTTTTTTCTAGAACACCTAGACTGGTCCTGTCTCGGTTCCTTTACACAGCAAGATTTTCTTCCAGATTTTTTTTTTTTTTTTTTTTTTTAGGTTTTTAAGCTATTTCTGGATCAAACCCAGTGTTTTACTAACAAGACTCTGACATCAGAAACGCATTATCCTTGCTGCTTGTTAGAAATGTAACAAAGCTCAAACATGAAACAAGCATAGCAAGCACTTTGAATAATGTCCAAAAATGCAAATAACATGACAAGGCAGTTTGGAATACTTGTTGAAGATTTTAGTTGAGATTAAAATGCTGTCCTTTTCTCAAACTGATGCATCTTTCTGAGAATAGCATTGTTACCTGGTGGGTGCTTTGAAGCTGCACACTAGAAGATCCTTTATTTCATTGAATAGATAAAGTTGGCAGAGCTGAGATAGTCTAACGTGTTACCTGATGGTGTCAAAGGTAGCAGGCTGCATGGCAGCTCTTCTGGTCAGGTCCAAAATACAAAAGACTCCCTGGAGAATTAAGATTTTAGTTACACTAAAATAGAAACAGCTTTTGGGGTCTAGAAACAGGTGGAAGCTTTCTCTATCACCTCCAATAATTTGACTGGCATGGGGTTTTGCTGGTTTCTGCTTGTGTTCCCTGGCCTCCCTCTCCTGGGTGCATTCCTTCCTGCGACTGCAGCGTGGTCAGTACTTCCCTTCCCAGGGAGGACTGTTTGCACTGGGGAGAATATGCAGCATAAGAAAATGTTCAGTGTTGCAGTATCGAACTCTAAAATAGGTGTGCAGTGTTATCTCATACATGAAGTATTTTTTCAAATGATTGCTTGGTAATCTTTTTTTTTTAACTCCTCTTTTGACTCAGTTTCCTAGGTGGTTCCAGTCCCTTGGTAACCGATGCGTTAAAGGGCTGAACTACGTGGCTATGCTAACTCGAAGTGCTTGAAGCTGGTACAGTGAGGATAGTTTATTTTTATTAAATGCCTGAAGTGGTTTAAAAATCACTTGGAATAACATAACAGGAAGATGTGTCAGACTTCACATTCTGGATGTTTTTAGAATACTGACTGCAATTGTTTCCGTCTGGAATGTGAAGTGCTAGTAAGATAGCAACTTGGTAGAGAGACAGTTTGGAGTTGAAAGTCACTGCAAGTCTATCTAAATCCTAAAATCTGTTTTAAAAAAAGTGGTATGTTGAAGAATTTGGGGTTGTCTCAGACTTCTCTGTGACTATGCAGTGGTTAATTTTTGGGCTAGACCTTGTTTGCTTTCTGCTTTTTTTGTCATGTGATTGAAACTAAAGCCTCTATTTCATGTGTCTTGGCATATCTGCACTGTTAAGTTCCCAAAACTAAGCAGATTTTTTTTTTTTTTTTTTTTTTTTTTACCAATGGGGTTGTCCCTGCCATTCACTCGAATTATGGGTTTTTTCCTTAGTATTGTTCATACTTGTGTTCCTGAGAGCATTTCAAGGTATTACACAACTTTTCCCTGGTGGTATTTTCTTCTACTGAGTATAGCTAACAAGGTTAGAGAACTGAGAGAAAAAGCCTTTCGCTGAGGAGCAGTCCTGACCTTGACGTGAAGTCCTTTTTTTATTTCAGCAGTGAACCTGGGTTCCTTGAAAATACGGAAGAAGCCTTTGATCTTAAACAAGTGAGGCACAACATCATTGCCTCTCTTAGCTTGCAGTTCTAGTTGCATCCTATAACTTGGAAGTTATTATTAATTTAAATCAAATAGCCTATATTATTTATGTCCTGGATGTAATTCTATTGAGTGAACTGAACTGCTGCTTCCTATAGACTTCTCAAACTTCAGAAGTCTTTGTAGTCATTTTATGCCCTAGTTTTGATATTTCAGTTGCACGTATGCACGTATCGGAAGAGCTCCCAAGACTAAATTCTTCCTACCTGGAACTCCTATAGCCTGTTAAAAGACAGTGCTTTGGTTCTCCCAAGCACGATGCCATGTACACACTTTGAGTTCGGTGCGTTACTTGCTGTAAATAGAAATGAATGGAGATGCTAAAAGCTTTCTGCAGTCACAAACCATAATATCAGACTCTATCAGGCTCCCCATTAATTATGACTAAATTGTCAAGAAACTTCCTAAATAAAACAAACTGTAACTGCTTAAGGATGAGGGGTTTTGTTAAGCTTAGGTGAGTTGGATTCAGCTGTCAAGCAGAATTTGCAAACTAAAGTTGATATTCTGTTATCAATGTGAGGATCTTAATTATATGCTCTGCTATGATGTATAGTGATAGGAAGATCTCGATAATTTCTTGTCTTTAAGACTTGGCTGTGATGCAGGCAAAAGGGCAGAGGCAGGAAGATGGTGCAGATGCTGTTTTCAGGCAGTCCTGAATAATTTGCCTTTTTTTAATCACTTGGGCTTACACG
This sequence comes from Phaenicophaeus curvirostris, assembly GCF_032191515.1. Lineage (NCBI taxonomy): Eukaryota > Metazoa > Chordata > Aves > Cuculiformes > Cuculidae > Phaenicophaeus > Phaenicophaeus curvirostris. Next base: position 1,619,421 of record NC_091409.1, on the reverse strand, counting down.
TCGTGATATATTTGCTATGTCCAGGTATATTAGACACAGTAATTTAGAGAAAACATTTTATTCTTTTGGTGAAGTGGTAGTGGTGTTTTGTACTAAAATAAGCTCTTTGTTAATAAGCTTTATTTTGAGATTTGTGGATGACTTTAAAGTTTACAAGTGATTATTGCCCAGAGACAAACTCAGTACTGACTCTCACTTTGTCATGAGAAAAATGGTTTCTTTACAAGCAAAATGAGTCTATTCTTTAAGCGGAGAGTTGGTTTTGAAGAAAATAACACAGCTTGATAGAGGCTTTAAAGCATAGTGTTTTCATGCACTGATGTTTCTACAGTTGATCTTAAGAATGTGGGTTATTCTGGAATAAAATGATTAAGACATTATCTCCTTGGATTTGAAGTTCACTTGAAAATACTCATTCAAATCCAGAACATATTTGATGGTGCTACTTCATGTAATTTTTGATAAAAAATTGAGCATACAGGTAGCTATAAAAAAGCTACTGAAAGTATTACTGAATGAGTGCAATACAGTGACAGCAACGCTTAATCAGTTGCCTTTACAGAAGAGGAATTAGTGGAGCCATGATTAATTTCTTGGCTACATTAATATTTTTCAGTCTGGCTCTATGAATGTCAGCAACAAGAACCTTTTATAAATAGATATTCTTGACTTGAAAAAAGATTATGCTGTGCTTTTGAAAGCAAGCCTGTGTTACTTTATTGTAACTTTGTGTTCAGAGCCAAGCTTCCTAATTCTCTTTAGAGAAGAGAGGGAATAGAATCTTAAGGAAGCATGTTTTCTTTCCAATTTGTGATCTGTGTTTAAGGATGTAAATCCACTCTGCACTGTGTTGTATTTGTTGTTTTCCTATTAATGCAGTTCTAGTATCACACAAATCAGATCTGTTTTAAGTAATGAAAAAAGTGTCAATGGGCTCAGCATGGAAAGCCATTTCCTAGTGACATACTGACTGGCCTAGGAGAAGAAACTGCAGACTGGGAGTTGCTTTTTCCATCTGGAAACGTTAAGCTTCACTTACTATTTCAACTACAGATCAAAAACAGGGAAGATGCTACTACCTGGAAATTGCAAGTAGGACGCAACCTTGCTTTGCATTAATCAGCTAGTTAGGAGTTGAAATTACTAAGCAATAACATTTTTTCCCCATCAGTCTTTACCATCTTTTAAACTAATTTGTTACTAATACTTCACAAAATTGGTATTGCTGATCCTCACCCCTGTTGTTAAAACATTTTCAATTACTATTCATGTCTGTAAAAGGGACATATCTCAGATTTAAGCTAGATGAGATGTCGTTTTTATAACTGAAGCAAAATTGCAACCTTAAAATAATATTTTTAGTCAAGGAGATTTTAGTTCTATTTGCGGTAACTAAACTAATTATAAATTGCCCTGAAGTATGTAAATGTACTCTTTGTGGTCTTAATAGAATGGTTCTCAATACAAATTCCTGTTTACAAGGTAAATACCCATTACTATGTTCAAAAGCTTTTCCACCATTTATGTGCTTCTACTTTGTCATAAATGGTGTTATTTTTATTTTACTTCATCCGAAAGTATGTTAAGTAATAGTACAAATAACAGGATGCAGCCTCTGCCCAGAGGTGCTTACGCAGTAAAACTGATCCCACAAAATGGGCAAGGGCGAGTACAGCAGCAGGACAGAACTTGGCACCTTCTGTAGTTGCTTAATCAAAGCCTGATACACAGTAGAGTTATAAATGTTGAAAGTGTTTTTCTTCAACTTCCCTTTAAGGTGTGATTTTAGAAGTAGTTCTGAATATAAGAAAGAGGAAAGGGCATTGGATAAATTCAGAATTTCATCAGGGAATCTGATAAAGGAACTGTAAGCTTGAATGAAAGTTTCAATAAAATAGCTGATTTCCTGAGTCAGTTTTCAAAGTAACAAGTTAGAAACTCAGCTTCAAACCTTGATCCTTTATGAGGGTTAAAAATCATTTTTGGGGCAGGAGTGAGTAGTATTCTAGAAGGATGACATGAATCACTATTAATTTTTTGAACAATCACATTGCATAGTGGGGTAGAATGTCATAGGCCTGGGTACTGTTTATAATTGCAGATGAAATATTTGATTATAGAAGATTACAGATGAGGATGGATACAGCATAAAAAAAGAGCAGTTCATGATTTCCCATACAAAGTCATTAGAGGCTTTAGGAGGAATAACTGAGAAGTGAGAGCAGTTTACTGCCGTAATCTGTTTAATTCTTGCCTTCTGTGAAATGGCAAAGAATGCCTGTAGAAATGCTCTTTATAGCTTGATTAGGGTTCATTTTGTGAGTCTTGTAAGTGAATCCACCTATAAAGTATTTCACTAGAATGCTAATACCTCATATTTCTAAAGTGGGTTTGAGTTCCCCTAAAACGAAAGGTGCCAGACAAGATATAGAATGTAGCTGTTTTTCATGTGAACTTAATTCTAATTTTTTTCCAATTCCGATCCTTTTCACTGAGACTGGAGCTAGCTGAAACACCCCAACAGTCACTTAAATTAATATACTTGCATTTAGAGTTTTGTATATGAAGAAATCAAGAAATTTGTAATTATACTGATTTCTTTTAGCAAGTTTTACTTGGAGGAAATTATTACAGAACACTGAAATACGTATTTTTTTTTCTGGCCTGTGTTGTTTGAAAATTCCTATGTTGCTTTGCATGATGCATTTAAGTAATTTCATTATTGCAGATACTATAACTGAGTAATTTGGAAACCCTGAGATTTATAGACAAGGCCTAAACTTGTCTGATCGATTGTTTCGTAGTTTTCATATTAGGCTGTTAAAATGACACTGTATTTGCTAATTGTGACAGTGGCCACCCTGATCCAAGTACCAAGATGCTTAACGGTCAGAGTTGCTTTGGTACTTGTGAAAACTTTCCTGTAGATCTTTATATAAACTCAGGCTTGTTTTACTGAATTTCTAATTTATGGTTGTGATATGAACCCTAAATGTCGTGATAGCTTTCTGCCCTTCCTCTGGAGCAGAAGGGACTGGAGCCCAGTAGATTGTGAAACCAATTCCAGTGGGTTGCATTAGCAGTGCTACATACAGAACTTCTATGAAAATAAACCGTGTTGTCATGGGGTAATGGAATAGTCATAAAGCATTACCTAGTAAAAGTTTGTAGGAGTATGGAAATAGAAAGGCTAGTGTGTAACAGACAAGCAGAACTTTAAGGAGTATGCGTGATAGTGCATACAGAAGGGCTGGTTTTGATCACAGACACAGATGTAGTCAAAACCCATATCCCTTGAGAAAATTTCTTAGTAAGCTCTCTGTAGCTTAGAAATTGCCCTTGATCACATAATAAAAGAAGAGACTTTTTGTCTAACTAAAATACTTAGTGGCTGCAAATTTGTGTTAATTCTGCATTCTTGACTTCTGCTTGAAAATGTTAAAAATGTTTTCAAGCTTCTAAGAAAAAAAAAAGTCTGTTTTGGCTTGATGTAGGTAGTCTTCAGCCTTACACTGGTTTAAATTGTCGATATGAATCAAACCTTCTGTTGTTCAAACAAAGCAACATTTCTGAATTGGCTCGTGGAAACATTAATGATCAAACACACAGCTTTTATCTTCTGCTGTGGTGCTCTGTGCAAGAGGTAGTGGACCCCTAAAGCCTAGGGAACAAGGTAACTCTGACACTTTCTTGCTATTTAAGAAGCTTCCCCCCCTTTTCTTTGAGAAAAGCCTACCTTGTTATTGCTGCCTCCCCTCCTTCTCACTTCCAAAATAACTGAGCCTTGTCAGGGACTTAAAGTTTTTTGCTATTTGAGTGCTTGTCGATGGTTCTGTAGGTGAGCAAGCACTGACTGCAATGAGAGCAGCATGCAGACTGAGAACCCCTGTGTACCCAAAACAAGACTAATTAATAGTGTTTAGAAGGAATCTTGGTGGTAATGGCTGAATCTGGGAATCCACCTATCTTAACATTTTAGACCGTCTTTTAGCTGGATAGCCCCAGTCATTAACAGGCAGTTTAATTGGAATTGGAATCTCTGTGCAGGGAACTGAAAGGGTTGTCTTGGAGGCTGAAAATATCCAGCTGCACTTCAAGGTGTTAAGCTGTCTCTTGGACTATTTCCAGTGATTTACATCTCTGAAGGGCTCTAACCAAGCTTTCAGGTCCCATCTTAATAAGGAAGAATGTATGCTGAAGGGCTTGTCAGCCATTTAAAGCTCTAAATACAGTAAATGGAGGAAACAGTATTAATTTCTTAGCCTAACAACGCTTGAATGCAAGAAGCATTTTCTCACTGAGGAGATACTAGTGTATCTATTACAAGACTGACACATACCTTGAGGCTCTGTTTACCAATTTTCAGATCAGTAAGGATATGTATGTGCAAAAGATACATTGAGGGTTTAAGTACTTCAGCATAGGGGAGTAAATTTCATGTAAATACAAACACTTTAAAAAAAAATCTATTTCCAGATGTTGCTGATGACTCCTGCAATAGTTGCTACATCAGTTTGTCGGGGCTTTAAGTGCTCTCAAGTTTGTCAATCTCCAGATTCATGGCCAGCCTCATTTAAGAACAAATCAGACAGAAAATGTGGTAGTTTCTTAGTTAATGGTACAGCTCTGGTACCGAGTTACATGGGTAAAATGAGACAGATAATTACCAATAATTAAAAGTGCAAGATTCTATCAGACAAAGCACGTTTGACTTAAACCTTTTCTCTTACTTTCTTTTTCAATAGAAACTATGTTCCAACTTCCTGTCAACAACCTTGGCAGTTTAAGAAAGGCCCGGAAAACTGTGAAAAAAATACTTAGTGACATTGGTTTGGAATACTGTAAAGAACATATAGAAGTAAGTATGATACCTCCCAAGTCTTGCAGTTAGAGAGTTAAAATGCTCCAAAGCCAGTAGGACTGTGAGGTCTTTAGTGCATGACGTTATTTTTTTTTAGACCTGTTTCATGAAATGTGGATTTATTTCTGTGAATTTTGAAGGAAACCCCTGTATCCCACACTCATCTTGTTCTCATCACCTTCTGAGAATGTCTCTGGGATTCCATTTGAGCTTTGTTATTCAGGCATTGCTAGCTTTGCACTGCTTTTTAAGTTCCACACAAAGTAGGACTTAATTAATAACTTGAAATAAATGGACCTGGAAACACTTCTTAGAAAGTTCAGTGGCGACAAGATGTGCTTCAGGCTCTGTGATACATATTGAAGGCAGGTGGTCTTTTATTTATGTTGGATTCTTAAAAATAGGGAAGAAGCAAGAACCAGGTGCTGTACAGGAAGTTCCTGGGGGACAGTTTTGAGGTTTTCATGATGTGCTTGTCAGTGCTGAACAGTGGGGTCATAGAGTTAGAGAATCACTTCTGTACCTGTGTTTGTTCCTAGAAGGGAAGGGTATTTGTGCTACACTTGGAGGCGATTGTTACAAAGTCTGTCCAGAAGTGCAGCTTTCTTTCCTGAACGCTGAACTTCTGCACTGTCATTTCACACACTTCAACTCATTAGAGTACACAGCAAATCATGACTTGCTTGCTTTGGCTTTTCTGTTAGTGTCTATTTAAAGAGCATTTAAGTGAGATGTGTAAGAGAAGAAATGCCAGTCCTTCCTGCGTGGAAAATTTGTGGAGCAAGTATAATTTGTAAGGGTAAAATTCTGAACTGGGACAATGTTACTTTCAGTATTCATTTCAGTGGAAATACTATTTTTGAGTCCTTATGTGCTGCTGACTTATACGCCAGATACGAAACGCTGAAGTACTTTGTAAGACTGATTTCTTCTTTTTTCTTTTTAATAAGAATTGGGCTTTCATACAGTCATACACCTAGCCAAACTTTTAAATCTTTATCAGAATTCCTTTGTGAAATGAAAGCAATAAAAAAAAACCCAAACCAGTCAAACACCCCACTACCACTCACAAAAAACAACCAACCAAACACCAGATTTATGGCAGAGTGTCTGCATGCCCTGGAAGCACTAGCCCTGGAATCCTTTTCTGCATGACTGCTTTTGAAAATGGGGCAGGTATATAATTACAGTCTTAGGTTAATTAGGAGGATGAGTACTGAAAACAGTTCTTCAGGTGTTTTGTGATATTTAGACTATTCACAAGTCTTCACGTCCAGAGGGCTGCAGCTTGAGTACCCACACCTCTTCAATTAATAGCATCTACTCTTTGCCAGCAGCATTTGAGAGGACTGCATGGATGCTTACACAAGTTGCTTAAAGGAGCAGTTGGCCTTTGGTTTTGATTCTCTGTACTCTCTTCCCATCTTCCCCTTTCTCCAGGATTTTAAGCAGTTTGAACCTAATGATTTTTATTTGAAAAACACTACATGGGAAGATGTAGGATTGTGGGACCCATCGCTTACAAAAAATCAGGTTGGTAATAGTTTATTTGACACATCTGATTCCAAAGATCATTTGTACTAACAAACATGCCAAGAACTTTGTTCCACAAATATGCCAAGAGCTTTTCCCGCTGCTGTACTTGTTGATCTTAATTTGTCATTAGTTTAAAGGACAGCAAAAAGCTCTGCTGCCTCTTTCTTTTTTTTCTCCTTAAAGTAGTAATCCTAGTGTTTCCCTCTGTGGTGCGGGTAGCCAAAAGCTGGGGAGCTGATTGGTCAAGAAATCTTACTCAGCCTTTGACAACTGCATATTGGGAGCCTGTCTGTTTTCCAGTTTAGCACAACTTCACCATCCCTTCCAGTCAAATGATAACAATTTTATACAGTTTGTGATTAGGGTTTTTTTATCCTTCTTTAGACGTTACATTGTCTGTTTTCAGAAAAAGTTTAAACAAACATGCCTAGCTGCTGCTCTCTGCTGTTGTTGTCACTCTTGTAGCTGTCTGCCATGCAATTTGAATTGAGATAGAAGTGGAGGGAGGAAATAATACTTGATTCTAATTAAACACATTTAAGGCTAGTCGTGTGCACTGCAGTAGCTGCTACCGATGGTGCAATACAGAGTAATACCAGCACTGTCAGAACAGTAAGGTGAGACTTCTCTACAAAATAAGCCCTCTTTTAGTATCTGAAAGATCACATATTGTTTTTACAGAGAATGGAGACCTATATTATGATAGATTTCTAGAGTAGTGTTAATCTAAGCGTGTCCCTTTATTACTGTTTTCCATAAAACACACTGATTATGTCCTTTTTCCTAGTTAATTTCAGAATAAAAACTGTAATATAAAAGGAGGCAGCTTTTGTTTAATCTGTTTTGTTGTATCTTGTCTCCAGCCTACCAGATGTCTGAGGCTGCAGAAGGTGGACAGAAGGATATATTCCTCCTTAGTAATACAGAGGGAGAGTACAACTCTCCAGCTACTTCACATGATCTATGTGTATCTTGATGCACAAGACTTGTTTTGGCACTCATGATGAAAGTTTGTAACTATCTGAATTTCATGTCTCATCTCATCTGAAAGGCCAGGTTGCTTGTGGCTGTCTCTGAGGCCAGTGCAGCTTGAGTTTCTGCTACAACAGTTGACAAGAACTGCATCAGCAACACGTTAAATAGAACAAAGATAAAGGGTGCAGGGAAACTGCAAGGGTTGTATTTTTCAAATCTTTTTTTTTTTTTTTCCCCTGACTCAAGATTGTTTTAAAAATTGGGTTTGTGCTTTGATCAGAAGGAGAAGGCTTGATGCCTTTAAGGGCTTGTGTGGCCTTAGTAAATGACTTGCTAAGCTTAAATCCATTTGTTCACCAAACAGAAGTTTTGAAGAATGTCTTTTATATTAAAATTTTTAATGGATTTAGACACTGAAATAGCTGAACTTTTATATCTGCCTTCACGCTATGAATGTTTGACAGATTTTGATGGGGTGTAACCCGTCTTCCGGATGCAGTTTCATTCTACTCCAATGGCCATGCTTGCCTTTCCTCTCTGGACGTGAGCTTGCAGTGAATTTTTCCGTGCAGCTCAGCTGCAGGGAGTGAGGCTTTTTTTTTGACTGGTAGAGGAAGATACTTATGATTTAGCCTTGCATGCTGAGTTTATCTCAAACTCTTGTGGGACCTCTAAATTGGCACTTGCCACTTCTCATGTAGGTTCAGATGATAAACTCTACGGCCTGATCTGCAGGCCAAAAATTAGAGAGAAGAAATAAATCTACAGGTGTGAGACTGTTGTAGGGGGTCTTGGGACCGTTATTTAGAAACGTTATCATTTAGAGAAGATAATGGATGTTGTTTTTCTAGGAACTGCTTTTCAATATTTAGTTTCTGCTTTGTTCTTTGTTTTAAGGACTATCGGACAAAGCCCTTTTGCTGCAGTGCATGTCCATTTTCCTCGAAGTTCTTTTCAGCGTACAAAAGCCACTTCCGGAATGTTCATAGTGAAGACTTTGAAAATAGGATTCTCCTTAATTGTCCTTATTGTACTTTCAATGCGGACAAAAAGACTTTGGAAACGCACATTAAAATATTTCATGCTCCAAATGCCAATACACCGAGTGGAGGCATCAGCACTTTTAAAGATAAAAACAAACATGATAGCCTTAAACCTAAGCAGGCTGACAGTGTAGAACAAGCTGTTTATTACTGTAAGAAGTGCACTTACCGAGATCCTCTGTATGAAATAGTTAGAAAGCACATTTACAGGGAACATTTTCAGCATGTTGCTGCTCCTTACATAGCAAAGGGAGGCGAGAAGTCACTCAATGGTGCAGTTCCGTTAAGTTCCAGTACCCGAGAGGAGGGTAGTATTCACTGCAAAAGATGCCTTTTTATGCCGAAATCGTATGAAGCTTTAGTACAGCACGTTATCGAAGACCACGAACGTATAGGATATCAGGTAACGGCAATGATAGGTCACACTAATGTAGTGGTTCCAAGGTCTAAACCTTTAATGCTAATAGCTCCAAAACCACAGGATAAAAAGCCTATGGGACTCCCTCAAAGGATGGGTGCCCTTTCCCCTGGAAGCGTTCGATCTCTTTCGTCGCAGCAGATGATGAACAGACTCACTATACCAAAGCCTACATTAAATTCTGCAGGAGTGAATATGATGTCAAATGTTCACCTACAAAACAATTACGGAGTCAAGTCAGTACCACCCAGTTACGTTGGGCAGCCAGGGGGAAGGCTAAGCTTAAGTGGGAATTCACCAGTTTCTATTTCACAACAGTCACAAACAATGAAACAGTTTTCAACAAGTGGAAATGGAAGGCCTTATACTCTTGGAGGGGAACAGAGGTCCCAGGCCTCAGCAAGATACTCTATTCAGTCTGCCAATTCATCTTCTCTTTCATCAGCTCAGCTGAAACAGGCATCATTATCTCAGTCACAGGCAGCTTCAAGGGTTTTAGGTCAGTCTGGATCGAAGTCTCCTGTAGCCGCTACAGGTCCTTCTGCTGTCAATACATCATCCACACAGAAGTGGAAAATCTGTACAATCTGTAATGAGCTGTTTCCTGAAAATGTGTATAGTGTCCACTTTGAAAAGGAGCACAAGGCTGAAAAGGTGCCTGCGGTAGCTAACTATATAATGAAAATACACAATTTCACTAGCAAATGTCTATACTGTAATCGGTATTTACCCACAGATACGTTGCTTAATCATATGTTAATACATGGTCTGTCTTGTCCGTATTGCCGTTCAACCTTCAATGATGTTGAAAAGATGGCTGCTCATATGCGAATGGTTCACGTTGATGAAGAAATGGGACCTAAAACTGATTCCACTCTAACCTTTGATTTGACGTTGCAGCAGGGTAGTCACACGAATATACATCTTCTTGTAACCACCTACAACCTGAGAGATGCTCCTGCTGAATCTGTAGCTTACCATGCTCAGAATACTCCCCCAGTTCCTCCAAAACCACAGCCAAAAATCCAGGAGAAATCTGATGTACCTGTAAAAAGTTCTCCACAAGCAGCAGTTCCCTACAAAAAAGATGTGGGGAAAACTCTCTGTCCTCTGTGCTTTTCAATCCTAAAAGGACCCATCTCTGATGCACTTGCACATCATCTACGGGAGAGGCATCAAGTAATTCAGACGGTTCATCCAGTCGAGAAAAAGCTAACCTACAAATGCATTCATTGCCTTGGTGTATATACAAGTAACATGACTGCCTCAACTATAACGCTGCACCTTGTTCACTGCAGAGGTGTCGGGAAGACTCAGAACGGCCAGGACAAAGGTACTTCATCTCGACTAAGTCAGTCTCCAGCTGTAGCACCTGTAAAACGTACTTATGAACACATGGAATTCTCGCTAATGAAGAAAAGGAAAATGGACGATGATGACTCCCCCTCTGCCTTTGAGGAGAAGCCCGAAGAACCTGTAGTTCTAGCATTGGACCCCAAGGGTCACGAAGATGATTCCTATGAAGCCAGGAAAACATTTCTTACAAAATATTTTAATAAGCAACCATATCCCACTCGGAGAGAGATTGAAAAGCTGGCTGCCAGTTTGTGGCTATGGAAATCTGATATCGCGTCGCATTTTAGTAACAAAAGGAAGAAATGTGTTAGAGATTGTGAAAAATACAAACCTGGTGTGCTGCTTGGGTTCAATATGAAAGAGTTAAACAAGGTTAAACACGAAATGGATTTTGATGCTGAATGGCTGTTTGAAAACCACGATGAAAAGAATTCCAGAGTCAACGTTAGTAAGACTGTTGATAAAAAAATAACCTTAGAAAAAGACAATGAAAGTTCTTCAGACAGCTATGAAAATATAGAAGAGGAATACAACGAAAGCGGCAGTCCGTTTGGTCAGCGTATTTCTGACACTGGTGGGAAAACCTCTTCTGATAGCATAGTGGAGAACCCAGAGGACAGCGTATCCAAGGAAATCATGGAGGAAAATACATTACAGTCTCCGGAAAAGACTGATCAGAAAGAAGAGGAAAGCGCTAAATACCAAGAGATTATTTCTGCTGAAGAACCATCAAAACTGGTAGGTGATGTTTCAGACAGCGAAGGTGACCAGGATGATCAGGATGACGCTGGGGAATGGAAAGATGGAGCATCACAATCTGAAAGTGGGCCTGGCTCTCAGCAGATTTCTGATTTTGAAGATAATACATCAGAAGTAAAACCAGAAGTGTGGACAGATGAATCCTCCCAAAGTGAAGATGCTGGTAGCAGTAAACCAACTGCAGAGACTAAAGGAGGTGGATCTGAAAGTGATGAAGAACAGTCAAAGTGGAAGAATCGTTCCTATGGAAAAGTAGAAGAGTTTTGGTCTAAGGACCAGTCACAATGGAAAAATGCATCAGAGATTGAGGAGAGCTTGTCAAATCAACAGATGGAATGGCAGAATAGCACAATTGACAGTGAGGATGGAGATCAGTTTGACAGTGTGACTGATGGAGTAGCAGAACCAATGCATAACAGCTTAACTGGTGTGGAGCTGAGCAGCCAGCAAGCATAAGCTGCTCGATTCAGCAGTGGCAGTAACGTGATCCAATCTACAACTGTCTAAACACTTTGATTTCAGTATGACTGTTAAGCTTAAATTCTAACTGGTACTGCCTTTCGAGTGCTAGGTCATGCCGTGTGGTGGTTGTGGCCACTTGTACTCTGGTGGTTATTTAAGGATGCTGTTGGCTAACCTTGCTTGGGAATACCTGCTGGGGTGAGCAGAGTAACTTAATGTGAAAACAGATAAGCCGAAGGCTCCAGAATGCACACAGAGAAAAGCAGAGGTTTGTTTTATCTGCATTTTCAACATTCGTTTCACTCTTGTACATGTTCAGTTGTATGTCTTTTTAAACATTACCCTTTTTCACATGGTAGTGTAGGGCCGACCATACAAGCTACCAGTTCAACGTGTATAGTAGACTATGGGGGAATTGGTTTTTTTCATGTATCATTCTGAATAGTTGAAATGTATATTTGTACAGTCTTTTAGACCTACTCAAGTGAAGCTTATGAAATTGTTCTTGTGTACCCATCATAGATTTGTTTCTCTTTTTTTAGTGTTGCCCTGCTGTGTAATAAATGCTGTATCTAGTTTACCTAGCAAAAGCTTGAAACTGCTATAGTATGGATTTTGACAAACTTAGTTTTTGCACATAACCTTGTACAATCTCAAAACAGAGGCCAGCAACATAAAAAAATATATCTGGACTCTATTGTATTATAAAATTTTCTTGTTCCGAATATCCTTGACATTACAACCGATGACAAACGTATTTCAGAGCCATTTTCTGAAATCTTTTAAGCTAAAAAAGAAAAGTCACATGCAAGAAACAAGTTTGCAGCTACTAATTTTGACACCTTTTAGATCTGTATAAAAGTGTATTGTGTTGAAGCAGCACGCTGAAACAATGTGCTGTGTTTTGAATATTTAGTTTTATCTTTAGTTAACACCAACAAGGTGTATTCATTTATACCATCTAATATATGACACACTGTTGTAGTATGTATAATTTTGTGATCTTTATTTCCCTTTGTATTCTTCATTTAAGCATCTAAATAAATTGCTGTATTGTGCTTAATGTAAATATTTGCTTTATTACATGCAAGTGCTACATTCCCGTTTGGTAACTCCCACCTTGCTACCTTCATTGCTTTTATCCCCCCCACAACCCTGTGCTGCAGAGCTCAGCCGGGGCATTTCTCTGCAGTCCTTTCTTACTGAGTGGGCTGATCTCCTTCAAGGATGTTGGAAATCTTACGGAACTAACTTTGGCTGAATTTTTCTTTACTGTTTAGCATTTTAGAACGCTAATTTATAAATAGGATTGTAGTGATTTGCTTGTTCTGCATCCTGGAGAAACAAGGTCTATGAATTACTTGCATTTGTCATCCCTTTGTACTTAACATGAATGGAGATCCCTTTCACATATTAAAAAGTTATCTAGAACAGTGTGTGTCTCTGAAGCGCTACCTATTCAGGGTAAACCATAGTAAACGTGTTTCAATACTTGTCATTTAACCATGAAGGAGCATGCCTTGCAAGCTACAGATTTGTTTTGACTTTGGAGAAAAAGTAATTTGTATACTAAAAAAAAAAAAATTCCCCTTGTTAAAATTTGTGATGGGTTTGGTCTGAGCAGCCCTTGCATTTGGGCGAGGGGCAGTGCAACAGCCAGCTGGCTAACCAAAACCTCATGGAGATAATTTACTGAAGGGAATCTGATTGCAATGAGACCAAAACTATACTTAAATAGAGCAATGAGTTGATTTAGGCATATGTCTAACAAATACCAGAGTACCTGCATGTTGAGAGTTTATGAGAACTAAATTGCCCCATGATGGTTTTATTCATGTTGTAAATGAGGAAACGGTTCTGTGCTCTTCAACATTTTGGACATCAAAGCCATTTCACCGTGATCTTGAGAAAACATCTAGGTATTGCCGTAGCAGTCTTGGGTAGGTACCAGCTGTACTTCCCGTTAGTGTAACGAACAAGAGACTGTATAAGCCAAAGATGAGAATGTGTGTATGCTCTCATGTTCTGCAATTAATGTGCCGCTGGCATTCTTCAGAATGGGCATTTCTGGGCTTTGTCGAACTAACTCTGTGTGTGAAGTGATAAAACAGTAACCTTTAGATGAAAATGGTTTAGTTTTGCGTGTGCTTCCTTTCCCTTCACAGCAGGGATACATACTTTCAGTCTGCCTTTTTAACTGAGAGGAGAGGAAGTTGGATTGGCTCCTGAGGACGCACTCAGGTGGTAGAAGAGACATTTTAAGATAACAGGAAAAATAGTTGTGACATTTACATCAGCAAAAGAGCTCCTTGTGTTTCTCTGCCTTAAAAGAAAACTTGAGTCTCTACTACTTCTGTTAACAGGCTTTCTGAACTATTTAATTGAAAATAGCTTTCCAGTAAATCAGGTGAGAGTTTGTTACCTACCACATAGAGGTGTCAGTGGGATGGTGATCTTTTCCCGACAAAACCAGGCAGTCTTCCTTGCTAAGAAGAGTTGGTTCTCTTCCCTTCTCCCTCTGTAGTCTGTGCTGTTACACAGGAGGCTCCTGTCTGAAAACTTAAGACACACATGAGACGCTGGTTCACGTCATTTCATCTAGGCCTTAAGGGGCTGTACAAATACATCTTTTAAAAACTTAAAAAATGCAACAGTTTAATGGTAGCACAACCATCACTGTTAAACAATGAAATAAAAAAATTGGGTATTGTGTTATCAATCTGCATTATATTTGTCTCCATATTTGGCAAAGCTTATTTAATATTAGTGAGCTCTGTATTTACAAATTCTGACCTGTTTGTAGTCAGTGAATAGGAGGACTATGAAATCTGACCTCCAGAAATGTTTTATTTGCTAGAAAATTCCATGACAGAAAATACCCTTTTACATAGATTAAATTACAGGTCTTGCACAAAAATAATCTGTCTTACCAGGAATATCAAGAAGGATTGGGGGTGATTGTTTGAAGCTTTGGCATAAACTTTCTAGTCTTTCAAACAAGTTACTCATCAAATTTGGATTTTAGCCTAGGCAAGAATGCCTTTCTTGATGGCATGATTAAACTTGGAGGAACCTTAAACCCAGTTTGTGTAATCTTAACATATCCCACCATTGTAACCTTATGAGATGGAAGTTATCCAACTTTTCCATAAATTGTTCTGTAGCAGAACTGTAGGAAGGTGCTCACTGTGCTTCCGCGGTAGCCAGCTCAAGCCGACAGTTGGATTCTGCTGCGTTCAGTGGGAAGCCCTGAAAACACTGGTCTGCCCAGAACTTGGTCAGCACAACAGAGCAGAAAGACCTCTAAAGCTCTTCTCCAAAGAACTTTGCAGCCAGTTTACTTGAATTGAACCAAAGCAGCATTCTCCATCTGACATGCACCATCTGAAATCTAAAGGCGGTAACAGCTGAGACCAGAGGAGGCTGTTAGCACACACATTGTGTCTGGACACAAAACAGTTTTGTACAACAAAAGCTTTCAGAGCTGGGGTGACCTGCAGTTAGACTTTGGCCAAATACCTGAGGGTGATAAGGTTGTTACTTTATACCACACTTTCTTGCTATAGGTGTTTATTTGGGATTGTAATAGCAGTTACTCCGAAGCATTGCTCCTTGCACTGTCCTGCAGCGGAGGTGGAGTGGTTCAAGTCCACTCTTCTGTTCCTTTAGGACACTCCTCTCCCCCTCACTCCTTGAAGAACAGTTACAGTCAATAAACTTCCCTCCCAACTAAATGGGTATGTTCCAGCAGGACAGACAGCCAGCCTGTGTTAAACTCCTATTTTTCTATCGTTTGCATCAGACACCTCAGCACTTCCTTTGGGTATGGTGACTTAACCCTTTATCTACACTGGTATTTCTATTCAATCAAAACTTTTTATATATAGCTACATTGAAGTTCCATTTCACAAGCTCTTAATGGTTTATTCAAAGTCCAAATGACATTTAATCCTGCCATCCTCTGTTTAGCAGTAACGCTTCTGTAGCAAAACCTTGCCAATTAGTATTTGGCCCTTTGATACGTATTTTCAAGACAGAAACCTGAATATTCACCCAGTATTTTTCTAGTAAAATTCTGTAATTCCTGCCACCAAGAAATTTGTTGCATTCAAATACCACTAATACAGGACAGGAAGCAGTTTACCATTTCTAGTACATCTATTTCATACACTGCTATGGTATTAAAACAAGTTTATTTCAATTTATATTGGAACCAAAAGATTTCAGGAATATGATATGTGTACTGTCTCTTCATTTCTGTTAATAAAGAAGCTGATATTTGGATAAACAGGTTGGTATAACTAAGAGTATTTTGTTCCTTTCATAGTGAATTTGCCTCTAATACCAGCTCATTTGTAATAATCCATTTCAATAAACTGCATTGCAGGGGCAGAGACATTGACTGGGTTAGTCTTCTGTTTCTTTATATTTTAATTCAACTTTATCTTTCATCATCAGTCCTACTAATAAATATGAAAAGGTTGAGTTCATTTATTTCTGCATCAGAAAAGCACTGGTCTCCATGGTTACTCAAAGCCATGGAGCTTTACTTTAACCATAAGCGGCTTTTTTTCCCCCTTTACAGAATTTGCACTGGGTCCTTCCTCCATTTTGAGTTTTTCCACTCACACAGGTATTGTTAAAATGAGCATTTATTTCTCTTTCTCTGTATTGTGCTGTATGCAAAGCCAATCACCTGAACAGTACGTAACCTTCTCTTCCTAATTTCTTATTCAGAGAACTGAGTGGGTTTTGTTTCCCTAGACTTATTTTGGTGTCAAAAACAAAAAAGCTACAGGTGCAGAGATGAACTGTGCTGCTCCTGGTCCTGGCCAAACAAGCACCTGCATGACAAAATTGCACATCCAAACGTCCATAACAGAAAGTTTATTTATACCATTCAAGTTATATTACACAACAGCTTTTCAAACCCTATTCCTAGTTGGAAATAGAGTGCTGGAAGCTTCAGCCTTGTGAAGTTCATTGAATTTTAAAATTTTAACATTGACTGCATGTTCTCATGTAAAATCTGAACATTTGTGGAGCTGGCAGTATTAGCACATTATTTGACAGTTGTAACATGCTATGCTAGAGCCCACTTCAACATTCTGATCATTTTCAGTATAAAAATGTGAATGTAAACAAAGTGACATTTTCTACATTTTCTTCATTGATCTACAAGCACATCAAATGCAAACTCCTGTGATCAAATCTTGGAATTAAAGTTCCAGCCACCATAGAGCTACAATCTGATCAGAAATGTTTAGCTTCCCTTACAGATACTAGCCAAAGATCTGAAACATAACAGTTGCGTCTTCCTAATGTCATAAAGTATGAACTGTAAGAATAAGCTCAAGCAGCCTTTCCTAAAAACCTTTTGGTAGTCAAAAATTAATTATTTTGATTCTTAGTACCTACATAGTTCACAGGGAAAAAAAGCCTTCAGTTGGGAGAGTTGTGGCAGATCCCAGGAATGTCCTGCTGGTAGAGGGTGTTTCTGAAATGAGAACGGGGCAGAAATTAATCTAATTGTTTAAGTCCAGGAAATGATGTTTTAAGGAGTCAACCCTGGGGGTGGGGAGAGGAATCGGCCTCTCCAAACTGAAGTCACTTTCCAGTACAAGGTAATTTGCTCTGTAAACAATGCTGAAAATGTGAAGTTGTTTACCTTCACACCCGATTCTACAGACTTTGCAATCATCTTAGCTGGATCAATATTGAAGGGATAAAAATAGAGTAGAACACAGGGGAAATTAGTTTTAAAGCATAGAAAAATTCAAATGAATTAGTAACACTGGGAAAAGTTTCTGACTACGGAAGAAATATAGAAAGGGAATTGGTTTTGCTTCTAGGGTTTTTAAAAATTCAAATAATTGATTCATTCTGAATTGAGGAGATAGATAGAATATTTCTGTAATGCAACAATTCAAGCCTCTAGCTAAAATCGTAAGTCTCAATGGAAAATGATGAGCCTATCCCACCCATAAAGCCAATGGTCTTCAGGCTCTAAGCTTAATGTATTTCCAGAGAATAGTTTGCTATTTAGATGTAATCTTTGCATTTATTTGTACTTAATTTTCATTCATGTGCTTCCAGCTGTGCATCTGATTACAAGCATTTCTTGATAATTCTTTTGAACAGATACTGGCTCTCCACATATATCTAGGCACAATTTAAGAAGTGAATATTAGATTATACTATGACCTAGGCACTGGCTACCAAGGCAGCACTGCTGTGCTGACGCTGTCAGAACAGGCAGGATGAATGGGGGCTCTGCTGACAAACTCTTGATTTGCACATCTCAGAGATCGATTCCCTGTTCTCAAAGAAAGGGCACTTGCTACCTATTAGAATATTTAAGTTTTGGTGTGGGGGAGAGAGATACTTCCAGTGATAATCATCAACAGATGCATGCAGGTTTGAGGTTTTTATGTTAGGAGATAGGTTCCTTTTAATGAGTATAATACTGGAATTTTTAATGTAAAATATAACTAAGTTTTTTAATCTAAGATTGAAAAATCCACAGTCACAACCACTGAGTAAGATAAGATGAAGAATCTGAACTGATCATGCAAGAACCACTACTGACAAGGTTCACCTCTGCAAAATAGAAAGGGGGAAAAGCCCTAACCAGAAAAGCTGTATAAATAGCCGGCTGTAAGAATTCACAGTGGAATACTGACATTTTCTGTATTTTCCATAAAATAAAAGTAGAGAGAAAATAAAGTTAAAATCACTCCAATTTTCAAAGTAAAATAATCTGCCCTTCATTTCTAAGGCAACATTGCCAGTGGTCATAGTAGGAGAAAACAAGGCAGGAATAGCATTACAAACAACAGTAATTCAACTTAGCTGGCTGGGTGACAATCTGCAGGAAGCCCTAATCAGAGCAACCAAACTCAAATTAGGACACGAACCTCTCAAACTGACTTTAAAAGTAGAGTTAGGATTTCCCACAGCTCACGAAGCCGTGTCCCACTCTGATTTGCACCAGGTACTGTGTTTCCTACAGACTCTCTTCATACATGTAATTCCGGTTGACTTCCTCTAACTGTGTCGTAAATACTTACAAAAGGAAATCCTCCTGTTTTACATCTACCCACATCAAACTCATGAAGGAACACTCTTGTTACCAGCTTACATTAAAGGAACCGAAGTCTTCATTACCTTAAACTATAGCTGCTGAATCGCTAGTGAATGAGAGGCAAAGGTACCGATCCATATGATTTCACGGGATTTTACAAGAAAGGGGTCTGAGAAAAGCTTTCTTTCACAAGGTATGAATGCCACACAGGGTTAAAGGACGAGGGCATGAGGAATCTCTGTGCTGTGCACATCACACAGACTGAAGATGAAATAATTCTTTTGTGGTCAGGCTGCTGTGAAACTTAAAGGAAAAGTGATATGGTTGCCTGCTAAGGAAAAGGGGTGGGGGAGGAAATGGGTTTAATAGGCTTTGGAATTTCAAGTCATCAAAAGAGAAAGGTTTAAGTACTAACAAATGGCTTTTCACCTCTAGATCATTTGATTCATGTTTGCAACAATCTAATAAAGGCCAGATTATGGCCCTTAGACAATAGGTGCTTTCCTTAGGATGGCGTTTACACCATGTACAGCCACAGGTGGTACTGACTACAGCAGGAGCTTGCCAAAGGCCAAGTGGCCAGAAAAGTAAACTGTATTTACGTCTAGTCCAGGATATAAAGGCCTCAGGCAAGGTTCTGTCACTATACTGGTCTCTGCCAGTACCTATTCGGTGCAAATACACAAATCCTTATTTCTCCTCTTAACTTCCCTCTTAGGTCAGGCCCAAGACAGCCAAGCATAGAGCAGCAAATTGACACCCTACCTAAAAACACAAGCTGGAAACAGGTCTCTGTTGAGAAGCCCTTATACCCCTATACTCTTTGTCCCAAACGTGGAAACTATTAATTAACTTAAAGATCCGACAATCAGTGAATAAACTGAGGAAATAAATATTAAAGGAATTATAGAGTAATTTAGCATTTGGAAGTATAAGAGGAAGAGAGATCAAATAGTAGAAATGAATGGACTAAAACATTTGAGAGAGCTTTTGACAAATAAATTACACATGCACAACAATTCTGCACTTGCAGGCAAATAAAAGAAATGGCATGTAGAATCGTGCCTGAAAGATTAAATCTTCTGGTGGCAGCTTTAGACTTCGGCCAGTTGCATTTTAACAGGCATCCAAGTTGTGTGACATAGTATCTAAGTCATTAAAGGCACCTCTTGAGGAATACAGTTTGAAGCCCCTAAAAGCCAGCCCCTAGCTGATAAAACTAAATACACAAGAGCACTGAAAATGACCCATTTAAGAGCACAGTGGTTACTCTGACAGCTGCAGCCCAGCATCAGAACAGCAAAGCTGGGTCAAAAGGTGATCACTTACAGGTTGTATCACATCCAGGAAACAGCTTAATTCACAGGCAGTTAGGGTCTGTCTTCTATGGAAGAAAAATAAATGCTGAGTTGAACACATCTGCCTGCTCAGTTTCATTTCCATAGCTGGACTTAAGTCAGCCTGCACAGCAACAGTACTTTTAGAGCGAGCGCTCCAAGAATTGCTGATGTGGACATGCAAAATTGTCTCCCTTCTATCCAAGTATCTACAAGATGGTCCAGAAATCCACTTTGGTACTGCCTTTTTCACACAGATGTAGGGCATCTACCCCTTAGGGACCATGACCCCAGCCCAGCTAGACAATCCATCTGTCTTTCCCTGGCTATTCTCTTTCCCAACAGCTTCCCAGACAGATCAAGAACAGGTGGCACTTCACTTGCTTACATGTATAATAAATACACTCTAAGAAGCAGCTAGGCAAGGGCAGTAGGCATGGTCTTTTTGTGGGGCAGGGGCACTGGTACAGCCACCAAGGAACCCAGCAGAAAGGCTTGGCATCATAAGGATTTCTGACCCTATTCCAAAACCCAGTATGTTTATCCAAGCTATTTCCAGTGTGCCTGACCATTACAGCTAAAACAATGAGCTGTTTTCACAGACAGAGAAAACAGCAGATTACCTGAGAAAAGGAGGAAGGATGTTATTTCACGCAGGAAAAAAAGAAGCTTACGTTCCACATGTGGTGTCTCTGGAAACTCAGCTGGTAACTTGAACCTTCATTCTTACCCTGACAGCAATCATCGCAGATCCACCAACAAAAAAAGTCTCCTTTAAGGCTACCAAATTTAGAGCCTTGATAGTTCAACTTAGCTGTATTTACAATAACTGTACTGGGGTACCTACCCGTCTGAACTGAGCTCCTGATCAGTTCTGCTGCTTCAAAGCAGAGAAAGGAGCAAATATTTTGACCATGCTGCTGGACTGTGGTGATGACTTTGTCTCGAGTACTATTCCTGTTTCCCGAACTCCTGAACCCATTTCTTTTGTGTCTGCTGCCTGGCCCCCGACACAGCACTAATACACCTTTCTCTGGACATCAACAAATATATTTCCTCTTGTTAGTTTATAATGAGTCTGTGAAGCTTTTTGGAGTGGATCAGCACCGCTGCAGATATCCAAAGAAAATGAAGCAGCTCAAGGAGCACTTCTCTACAGGAACCTGAAACAGCAATTTGAACTCTGCTATGAAATATAAAAGGGGATTATTGGCTATCTGGCACTAATAATTTTTCAGATTTAGTCATTCTCACGGGTATCATGTTATCATCTCCATCACCAATCATAAGCTTTTTCTTCCTGTTGTTCTAAACATTTTGTGTAAGCACTTCATAGCAAGGCCAATTCCACGTAAGCTCCAGAAAACATCATACATATCCTTTTGGCTGGAATTAGTCATTGACAACAACCTTTCACTTCTGACTACATTATCTTCAAGGGAAGGATAAATCCGGCTTCCTTTGGTGAAATACAGTACCATGAAAACATATAAAACCAGCTAAATAGTTATTTTTATTCCATAAGTAGTAATGAGATATAAAGTAAAGAAAATTCAGAAAAAGCACAGGAGAAAAACAACACAGCCCCCTTTGCCCCCCTCCATCTCTTCAGCAAAGATCTATTCAATAGCTGCAATAACGATCCCTGCACAAATCAATACTTTTGCAGAAGCCATGGGAAAGTGGTGTTTATTAGCTGTTCAGTAAGGAGACAGAAACACAAGGATGCAGCAGCTCTTCTGGCAAAAGAGTGTGGGATGCAAAAGAGATGTGACAGCTTTGAAGAATCTCACTGCAAAATGTGTTCTCTCGGAGTGTGTAGTCTAAGATTTTGTGCTTAGGCATGCTATCCACCAGGCTTTCTTTTCTTCAGTGATGGATCTAGTTCCTCACTAACATAATCATTTTCCCAATACACTGTTGCCAGAAGGAGCACTACTTTAAAAAGGAAAGTCTGGATTTGTTTTGTTGTTGCCATTTGTGACTGGTCTGACAGTCTGTGTCTATAAAGCTTCATAAGGCGTACTGCCCTGGCTTCAGCATTCTCAGTCTCTCATTTTATTTCTGAACAAGAAGCAGTAATATATTTGGCTTTGCTCCTCATCTGTTAATCTTCAGGAAAGCCAAAAGAGAGTAGGAGTGAAAGAAAGACTGAGACAAACCAAGCTAAACAATAACAATAATCCTAGTATTTCTACCTGCAGGAGCATGAAGGGGAGAAACTGGCCATTTGACCTTCTCAATATCCTTCTAGCACAAGTATTCTCACTTTACTAGTAAGATAATTCTATACTGTGGTTCTTACTGCAAGGTCTGCTCCCAGAATTCCCAGGTCCCCAGTAGGGGCACAATCTAAGTAAATGCATAAAGCAATAGGGACTATTACAGCAAACTGGTTTAAAAAAAAAAAAAAAAAAACAAACCAAAAAAACACACAAACCAACAAACCAGGAAAAAAAAACCACCAAATCATCAAAACATCAAAACCCATGGGACTAGATGGATGCATTTGAGGATGCCAAAGTTGCTGGTTCATATAATTTTGAAGCTGCTGTCAGTCATCTTAAAGATCAGGGCAATCAGAGGAAGTTCTTGGTGATAGGATAAAAAGCTAAACTTCATGCTTATCTTCAAGAGGGCCAAGAAGGAAGATACGTAGATCTGCAGGATGTTCAGCCTAGCCTCAGTCCCAAAGAAAATATGGAGCAAATCCTCTTGGAATCAATTTCCAGCACTTCAAAGAAAAGGAGGTGATTGAAAAGAGTCAGCATAGACCTAATAAGGGCAAACAATGGCTAGCCAAGCTAATGAAAAGCTGGCTAGAAAGCAGTTTTGCAGAAATGTACTAGTGGTCCTTAGAGACAAGCAGCTGAACCTGAATCAGCAGAGCACTCCAGCAGTGATGAAAGCTAACGGCATACTGGTATCAGTACGAGCACAACTATCAGAATGAGGGATGTGATCACTTCCCTCTATTTCGGCATGAGATTGAACCTGGTGTACTGCATCTGGTTTTGGGCTCCACTGTTCATAAGGGAGTTATTGGGTTGACCTACTCGGAGCATGTCCAGCAGAGGACAATCAAGGTGCTCAGGAGCCGGAGCACAAACATTGTGATAAGAGGCTGAGATGGTTTCTTCAGCCTGAAGAAAAGTGCAATTTAGTTGACGTCTTCAACTATCTAACGAGTGAAGACACAGCTACTGATGGAGAAAACAGAGCTCGACTTTACTAAGAACGGTATAGAAAAAACTACCAGCAATGGATCTAAGTTGTGGAAAGAGAAATACCAATTTAACATAAGGAAAAAAATCCACACAATGATATGGTCAAAGGCTGATACAGGTGCTGAGAGAGGCTGTAAAATCTCCCTTATTGGACACATTCAAAACTTGACTGGACAAGATTCTAGGCAGCCTAACCTAACTTCAGTTGACCCTGCTCTCAGCACCGAGTTGGATCTGCTGACCTCCAAAAGTTCTAAATTCTATTATTCAGAGATTCTAACTGAGGCACAGAGGCAACAAATTCAACTCTACCTGTGGTCTTAATCATGTTAACCCTAAGTTTTAAGCTCAGCATTTCTGGGCTATTTACTCCATTCCCTCACTGCTGGGGAATGGCCACATGGATTAGGTAGGATTAGGTAGGTTTTCTGCCTTCTTGAACAAGTAAAATTATAAATTTAAAAAATGCAGAGCTGCTCCCATGTTCTCCAGTGGTGCCCCAAGCAAAATCCACATAGTATAAGTCTGCTGCTATGTCTGTTACTCATATTCAACACTCAACGTGAATTTATCAATTACTCACTTATGCATCACTTGCTGACAGTCTCAGTCCAGTTCCCAAGGGACTGAGTGTTACATCCACAAACCTTCCAAGCAGGAGGCTTTTTCCACAAAGGTGCTAAAGTGAATGGCTAGGGAATCTCAGTAACGCATCTTACCATGGCTTTCAGTCTTTCTGAAATGAGTTAAAACATAAACAGCAGATTCCAAGGCTGTCAGTCCTAGACTTATAAGCAGCTTTTTCTTTATTAATGCAGTGTCTGAGTCAAGCACACACAATACCAGAATAGTAATAGCCTCAAATTACAGGTCCCTTTGCAAATCAATTCATACCAACACATTTTCTCATCTAAGATATTTTAAAATTTGGAACCTCTTGCAGCTGAGGTCCCCAAGGAACAACTCAAACTGCTTTCACTTTCTGGAATAATACCACAGACAAAAGTAAACACAAAGAACACGATCCATCTGAAGCATGCAGCAGCATTATATTTGGGAAGAAGTTTGTAATTTTAATGGGAACCAGATAAGGTTAACGAAAAAACAGATTGACCAAACAGACACAACAAAGCATGAGTTCACACTCCATTCCTTAACTTGGTAAATGATTCACCCTGAGTCAACAGTAGTGGCCAAGTTGAGGAAACAGCATGCTTCCCAAGCTGGCTCGCTGTTTTAATATTATCACAATACAGCCTTCCAACTCCTTGTCAAAGACTATGAAACAAGCAATCAGGCAACATGGATGCGAGACACAACTAAGCTCAAGCTCATACTAGAAAGGCATTTGAATGTAGTCTGAGTGATTCTAAACAAGAGCCTTTACAGTTTCTGTACTTCAGTTCAATTATCTGTAAAATGGGGAGAATGAAGTAATATCAAACGTCATACATAAACTCACCAATTTTATTACACAAAGTCCAGCAGCACTGAAGGAATGGATGAGGCTGTCTGAACAACCCACTGCAGTTCATGACCGCTGTCAAGTGGCTGTGATGCTAATCTACAGTAGGACAAGGAGAAATTTGTCCACAAATACAACAATAGCCAACGTGTCTAAACTGTCAAATCAAAATCAAAGCTTAGTAATTCGTCTCCAGCTGAGACCCACAGCTGATACTTAGAGTACAAAAAGAAGCCAAGTATGCAGAGCTCCTGCCTTGAACACTCTCCCGACCTACAGAAATTTGCAGCATAGGCGTCCCTAGAAATAGAAAGGTAACTTTACTAGATTTCTTTGTCTGATTGAATTTAACATACAAAATCTTCCATTTACAACTGCAACAGTGAGTTCCAAACTTCATTGAAATACTGCATTAAAAAAAACTCCCTTCGTTTATTTTGAGTCTATTTCTTGATAATAATTTCTACTTACCGTCTCATACAATTTTAGATTTCAAAGAACAATAGTGTATTCTTCTTCATTGTGAAAAAGAGAAAACCAGAATCATAGTCTGCTCAACAGCACCCCAAAGAGATGTGGTTCCAAACTCCTGTTCTAGATGCCTTTTCTAGTTCTGCTGGAACAGGATCAGAACTCCAGGCAGTATTAAAGACAAAGCCAGAGGTTCAGAGCAGCACAAGAAGGTTTCTATTTTCTTTCTTTGTGCTTTTGCTAATAACTCCTAACATTCCATTTTCTTTCTTGCCTGCTACCGATCCATATACTGCAAGTTTTTATGATGCCAGCTGTGATTACTTCATGATCTTTTTCTTTTGTGAAAAATGCTAGCTTGGAGACCAATACCATACACTTTAGGCTTACTTGCATTACTCCCATTCGCATCACATATCTATAGACATTTCATTTTGACTACAAGTTTTTCCATGCAGTCTCTCAACGTTGCAAGGTCTGTCTACAACTATCTGCAGTTGGCGTACACTTTTGTGATCACAAAATAACCATGTCAACAAGTTTTCTCATCTCGTTGTATGCCTAATTTCTAACTCATTTGTGAACACTGAACAGCATGCCAGAGACACAGCCAGCATCTGAAATACGTCTTTTGCTCAGGAGCAGATAAAATCTTTCAGTTTTCAATATGACGAAGGAGTCAGCACTGCATTTGTACGCTTTATAGGCTCATCGTGGAACATATGTGAATAGCGACTTTTAGCAACCTGCCATAAGCACAGGCACAGTGCTTAAGTAGGAGGAGAAACAGCCCAAAATAAAAATAAAAGTAATAATAGTCCCACCACTGATACAAGCCTCCGTTTCATTTTTCTATAAAAAGAAATACAATTCTGTCTTAGTAACAAGTGATACCAAAAATGGTTGTTATGGTCTGGAAATGATTGTTAATACTTTAGTTTTACAATTCCATATTGTCCTGCTATAGGGGGAACTCTGGAAATGAAGGAGTTAAATGGGAATGGTTGGGGGTTGAATAGATCTTTCTGGAAGAGACACCACCATCAAAAGGTTCTCCTTCAATAGGCAAAATTGTGTCGACTAACAGAGAATAATGTGTCTGTGTGCAAAAGGCAACACAAGGCACCCCTGGATGAAGGTGCTGTGCGAAGACTGGGAATGGGGAGGAGGGAGCTGAGTCGCAGGGTGACTCCAGCAGAGCAGAGCCTAGCGGTGACTCTGGCTGGCGCACACACACACACACATACATTTTCTGCAGAGTGTCTGACATTTTTGTTCTTGGCAAACCAGAGCAGCTTGGGAAATATTTGCAGACCTGGCTATTTAAGCAGGCGCAGCCTAGTGAGGAGCACGCAACAATCGCCCAAGATTGGCTTGCAGCATTGGTGCTGCTGGAGGAAGAAAATTGTTTCCATAATAGCAGTTTTGCAGCATACCAGCTACACTTTCTGTAGCATTTTGCCACCCAGCTCAATTACAAAAAAACCAAGAGCAAACACACTATTGTCATACCTTTTTTCCCCCAAGCCATAATGACACATGGACTCTGCGACAAAATGAACGTTACTGAAGCCCAAAAATATCTGCACTGAATATAAATATATTATGAAATAGCTAAACTCTGCCCTAAAGCACTTTCTGATTGGCTGCCAGTGATGTCACACAACCATAAAGCCCAATAAAATGCATGGGTTAACAAGTCTCGTTTCTGTGTATGAAGCGCATGCAGCAGGAGTGCAGACCTCTCCAGGACAGGCAGGGGTTTAGCCACACCACCTCTCACGGAGTTGAAACCCTTCCACCTCAGGCCTCCCTGTCAAGTGAGCTGCACCACAATCTGTGCTCACAGACTGATCTTAACAGTACTTCACTAAGAATAGTTTACTGGGACAGAAGCCTTCCTAAAGGATACAGTAAGTCATTGTCAGTTTTCAGGTATTAAAGATGCAGTCATGCATATTGAGAACAATCAGTTTGGTCTTACCTAGCAGTTGTGATCTTATTTTTCAAGTCAAAGGTGATCTAAGTATGGTACTATTTCCAAATTGGAACTTGACCTTCAGCCCATTTGAATAAACTGTTATTAAAATGAATAACGTTTTACAAAAGCACTAACAAAATTAAAATCTACAGTTTTACAAAACTCAAAAACCAATGCTAGAAATATCAGCTAAGCCTTTAAAACATACTATTTTGGCACCAGTTGCTCATATACTAAAATATGTTAACTCTTCCTGTGCATTCCTGCTTATGGATTACCTGATAAGGAACACTGGCTTGCAGGTTTAGGCAGTTTTAACAGAGTATTCTATGCAGACAGAAATTTGCCA
Organism: Phaenicophaeus curvirostris; assembly: GCF_032191515.1. Classification (NCBI taxonomy): domain Eukaryota; kingdom Metazoa; phylum Chordata; class Aves; order Cuculiformes; family Cuculidae; genus Phaenicophaeus; species Phaenicophaeus curvirostris. The sequence continues at coordinate 1,592,097 of NC_091409.1, read as the reverse complement.
TCTAAAATATTCAGTGTGTACAATGCTTAATTGCCAGCAACTAATATTCGTTTCTTACTATAAATACAATTGTTGGAGCTGGCTTAGTTTTAGATGTTATTAGGTAGACAGCATGTGGTGTTGTAGGAAGGAGTCTTACACATGAACTGAAAATATACTGAATTTGATCACTCTATTCTAGGCAGTTTTGCTGCCAAATGCAGGCTAATTTATATATAGCAGCCTATTTAATAGTTTGCACTCATACTTCCAAAGCAAGCATGGAAGCACACCACACAGGAATATGAAAATGCTGCCTGATTTGCTACATAAAACTTTGTTTGTTTTTCCAATCCTTGTCTACAGTTTAGGAACATTCAGTAGAAATGAAACTGCAAAGTACACAGTTCAAATATGGAGCTTCTACAAGGTATGGTATCACTGCAGTGCTCAAAGCCATAACACAATATAAAACACTGCATTGATATCTATTATTGTTCCTTCTGATTCTCTTTCCAATTCCATATTAATGGCAAAAATGCTAAAATCAGTCAAAGGAGGAAAAAAAAAAAAGCCACACACTTCATGTCTAGAAACCTCATGCTTTCCTCGATTACTCCTAGAGGATCACTTTACCTATGAACCTCAGCACATACCATCAAATATTTCAAGTGGAACAAATTCATTAACTTGTAAACACTACTTAACTAACTGAAAGCCATTGACAGAAACCTAGAGCACTGTTAAATCAACTTCAAGCAGGCACTGCATTTCATGTGTTAATACTTGCCATCTGCTCATGCTGCATTTTTTACCACAAGAAAAAAATGTGACTGCTGACTAAAGACACTTCAAAAAATGAAATAGGAGAAACCTGGCCCCACTCAGCCATAAACTACTGGGGCAGGGGGGAGAAGGGAATGTTGGAGGTGTTGGGGGGTTGGTAAATTTTGGAATTGCCTTTATAACCATCGCTGCTTTATAATAGCTGCACCAGGACATTTTAAAGAAAAAAGCAAGTGCCTGTGCATGTTTGGTACTCCAGATAGCAAGAAATTTGCCTCCGGGAGAAACACTTTGTAAAAGAGGTGGGGGAAGGGTGCTGGTATACCGACTGGATAAGGAACCAAAGCATGAGTACGCGCATTTCTGTTGGAGGCTCTGAGGAAAATGCTAGACGCTACGGCTCCTAGAGGCTCCAGCCCAGCAAAGCACCTTTCCTGCAACACAGCCATTACATCATGCACAGAACCGCCTGCCGGCCACAGAAAATGGCCCAGCCGGGAAGGGACGGATACCAGCTGACAGAATGTTTCTCTGCTTTGTGAAAGATGCAATTTTTTGAACTATTTTCTTTTTCAAAAATTAGCTTCAAAAAAAAGTCTTGACTACTTACCCCCTTGAAGACTAAAGGCAATTGATATTTTACCCCAAAAGCTGGGCCTGTGACTTAGAGGATGTCAAGATGCGATGGAAAACTTCATTTTTATTTCTGCCAAAATGGTATTTCATTTGACATTCAGTGTGCTTCTAGTAATAATCCTAAAGAACACTCAAGCATTTCAGTGATGCAAGTGAAAAGGAACTTGCTATGGCACCAGGTCATGAAGGAATAAACTTTTCTGAAGTTACATGCCTTGCTTAGCTGTTGCCAAGAAAAAAAAAAAAACAGATCTGCATTTGTGCCTTTGACCAAGTTTGATGTTTTAAATGGGTGCTTATAAAGAAAGCATCCAATAGACTAATTTGGTGCATGACATCTACCATTAGAATGCCAGGTACACTAGGCAATAGGTCCTGATCTAAATGGGCAAATTCCAAAGAAGTTTCCTTTACAGAAGCTGTCAGGGAGAGAAGCACATACGGTGATGGGGCACGAGGTGGGAACTTATCCACTGGAATCTGGACAAAAGCTTTTCACAGAAGGCACTGGACAGTACTACATGAACACTGGCTCCAACATATGCCCAAGTCGTAATGATAAAATCAGTGCATGAAACTTGAAATTATGACTTCTGGTTAAAGGTCTAGCTCGTCCACTTCCTATAACTAGTCCATAGAACTATTTTACCTTCATAAAACTACAGCATATGTAATTTATCTGGATGTCACTTTTCTCTGGATGTATTCCCAGTGTCAACTACCATTATCTGATTTTGGCAAAACTTTTTTAGCTGCTGGGGTCCTATTCCTGATGACAGGAAAAAGTGGAAGAAAAATATACTGTGGTCATAACCAAAGTAAACAAGTGTCAGCCTATGTCACACACAACTGAAAAAAAGGACACTAGCGGGATGTATTCAAACCACATATATTTGAACACAAGGCGTTCTTTATACTGGAAAAAAAACTAACCTGGTCCCAGATCCTGCATACTTAAATCTCACGCCATTTTACTTCCATCCCAGATCTTTCACCAGATCTTTCCACAAAGGAGCCCAGGTGTTTCTTGAATTCACATAGCATTTCCAACACTTCACTCATTCTCACATTAATGAAATCCATATGTTTAATTATTACTGTCCTTAGTTCCTTCCATACTGAGATGTGAATTCATTTTGAGATTCGATTTCTTGGTACTAAAAAAAAAAAAAAAGTAGCACAGATTTTATTAATTAATGTCTTTCATAATTTTGAAGACTACTTTGAAATTTCTTATTTACTTGAGACAGTTTTGATGCTGAGAAACAAATACATGCACCTGTCCTGTTGGAACTGGATGATCTTTAAAGTCCCTTCCAAACTAAACCATTCTACGCTTCTATAATTCAAGTTCCTGTTTTCAAGGGTGTATTGGATCAAAATTATTCCTGTTACAGCTACCCATTTATAAGCTACTTCAAGAACTAGTGTGGCAGACTGCATAAATTCAACTGAATGCTTGAAGAGAGAACAGCTTGCACTAAGACAGCGGTTTTCAACCCCAGATGGCTTCTCTGCCTCTTCTCTAGTGTCCCTCTGCACTGCAGAAGCAAGGCTGCACTGCCCCAGTTAATAGGCCAGCATATGCAAGAAAATGAGACTTTGGTTTCACTTAACTTCAACAACCAACAAAGTTCCAGCCACTGTTATCTTCATTATAAGAGCTTGGCACCTACTTCACCTATTTGACTTCCAATTACTCCTTTTCCCTCGTTACTGCACTGTAATACAGGTATTTATTCTAAATGCACTTTAACAGTTACATATGCTCCTATACTACATGCAACTCTTTTATAGAAAGTCCCAAAGTAAATCCAAGTGGAGGAAGTACGAACAACCACCAAGATAAGAGCAGTCATCAGGAAAACGAGCCACAGAGAAAGCCAGTGGAAACCCCCAGGAGACTTCCATATGGAACAGTCTCATACAGAAAAGCCAGAGGCACTGAAAATGAGTTGGTAAAATACTTTAAAAACGTGGTGGGTGTCCTAAGCAGGAACATCTATGTGGCAGCATGAGGAGACAAAAGAAAGAGCAGAGGAAGGGGGAATTAATTGGACATCTGCGTGAAGCTGGGGGAGGGCAGACAGGAAAGCAGTAATAAACTCCATAAGCAGAAAGTGCCACAGGGCTAGAATATGACTCACTTAACTCGAAGCAAGAAAGTAGAATCCACATCTGTCAGAGTAATCCGGTGTAAAAATTGTAACACCTTTTAACTGACCTTGCTTACCCAGGGCGTTTTGGAGGAGAAGAGGCAATTCAGTAAGAGCAATGTGGCCTTTAGCAGCACTGGGGTCATTTGTTAAAATAATGTCACCAGTGTATGAGCTTCAACTTTACTCTTGCCTTATACATAAACTATCTCAAGTGCTTTAGTGAAACCTGAAGTGTCAGGCTGATTTCACAAACACTGTTTTGTGAATCACTCGGTACATAAGTTGGTAGCTATACATACACTTACGGTTTACTTTATTTGAAAGTATTTATACAGGATCATGATCTTTATTTCCTGGTCTTCGTATTTCATTCGTCTTGACTGATAAACTTACTTCCAGAATACATCAACCTGATTTACAATAAGAGTGATTTATATGAGTTGCTCCTGTCCGAGTATCACTTTGGGATACTGTGAGAATCCACAGCCTACAATGTGTTCCATATTATTAAAGCCAAATCAGAATAAAAATTGCTTTCCGAAATTCTCTCATGCAAACTTCATGCAAATTTTAACATAGAAATTACTCTGCATGGGATATCTGGAGTGAGGATTTTTCTGTTTAAATCTTCTACTAGCTCACAGTATCTTTTTTGGTCTTGTACAAGTTTATCCAGTTTTAAACTGAACTTCTTGTCCACCTGTCCTTTTTTAATCCTTTAAGCAAAAGGGCTTGAGGTAGAAAGCTAAAGCATTCCGATAATTAAGTAATTTTAATGCAGTCTTCTACTCAGAGGTCTGTGGACACTTCAATGTAGTGCCAGGCCACGTTGTAGATTTATGGTAGGACCATAATAAAGTAATTTTTTTTCTGTATGCCTTCAATTCCCACCAGCAAGATGGTGCATATGTTTCTTTTTGCCCCTTTGTCTGAGATGTTTTCCAGAAAGCCTTTTGAACCTGGAACTACAGTCAGTCATGAGCTTCAAGATTTAGCACACCAATCTCTGTTAAGCTATCTCATATCTCAGCATAAATCATGATTTCTTTTTAAAGTAGGATGTTTGTAAACAGATAATCATTTTAAAGGTCAACTTTTTTTTTGTGCACAATTAAAAATAGGAATAGAATAAACACAGAAATTTTTGCTTTTGTCAGGCTGAGACCACAATTCCTACAGACATTCCTCTGATGAGACACCATTACAAAAGTATATATTACATGGTTACAGAAATAAGTGGAGGAGCATACCAGGCTGTGGAGACAATAATCCACAGAAATATGGTAAAACAAAAGTTCCCAAAAATCTCACCACAACTATGGTTGGCAAAAACATAATTTCTCAATGTATTACAATCCATTTGAAACGTTTAACCCTAAAATCATCTAATCTGAGTTTCTGCATCTCAGCTATATTTTAGAACATAGCTGGTCGAGGATAAACTGAGAAAAATAGTATAACCAAAGAAACTCTGAAACAGGGAAAGCCATCTTTTGTTAATAAGAGAAAATGTGGTTAATTTCTCTGAATGCCAGGTGTATAAATGGCATATCTGTAACAAAGAACTGGGATGTTGTGAGAAAAACCCAAACAAGTAATTCTACTAAGAAAGGGACTCAACAGCACCTTTCACAACATGCTGCTTTGCTGGCCCTATGGCATTCACGCTAAAGACACAGCAGCTAATTTTTAGCTTTTATTATTTTAATGCATTTGGTTTTTTAACAATCAACGGCAGCACAGTACAGGTTTATGAATAGGAACACTGAACTACAGGGATTGTGAACTGTAAGCATTTTACACACATTGTTTTATGATCACAATCCCGTTTAAAAATGGATAAAATGGCACAGGAGCCTGATATGGCAGACGGAAGTGCAAATACAAACAGAAAATGTGATACAGCTGAAGATGTACTTTATTGCCCCAGAAGACAGGCCAGTGCAGAGCTGCAATGTATATATAACATGCAAATGCTTAAATCAATACTACCAGCAGTAGTCACTGCTTGCTGCTCTCTGCATTCCTTACAGGAGCAGCCAAAATGAACATAAGAAGGGAGGGCGAGGAGACATTTATCGCTTATTTCTCTGGCACCAGCTAAAATCTTTTCTGTAACTAGTTCACTTTAACTCTGCACAGGGCAATGTTACGTAAAACATTTCTGAAGGAAGATATTTTTCTTGCCTTTCAAGCACAAGCACCAAAGCCTAGTAAACCAAGTACTGCAGAAGGTATTTACAGCTCACGGATACTAACCAATAGAGTCACTGAAATTGAACTCTGGAGGAGGAGCTCTTTACATGCAGAGGCTGGGTTTCTATTTTCTGGCACAGATTATACCAGCTTACAGAAAGGCAGTATTTCACAAATCTTTACATACGTAGCCAGAAGCTTTTGTCAGTGAGATGCAATTATAGCTTAAGAACAATTTCCGTGATAGAAAAGAGATGAGAGCACTAATGAAGGTGGCTTTCTGACAAATCAAGTTTTTCCTACTAGTTTTATTCATTCATTTGATTTCAGTACTGGAATTTTGCAGCAGGAATTGGCTTGGTCTCTTTCAAAACACAAAGGGCCTAATCCTTTCCCGTTTGAGAACAGGAAGTCAGGAGCCAATCTTAGCACTGATTAAAAAAAAAATTCTGGACTGTTGTTTTAACTTCTTTGTTGCGTATAAGGTGGAGAATTTTTTACGCTATCATTTCAGCATGATGACTCAACTAAAAGCCAATGTCTCCCCTAAGTGGCATCTGTTTAGTACAGGAGATCCTTTCCACCAACTGCTCTCTACAAAGCAGCAATCACACTACAATTTCTCCCCATCACTATGCATGTAACTCAGAACATGTGCTGCACAAACCCATATTGATGTGTCACTGTGCCGTCCTGTGTTAGACAGTTACAATGACATTTCTAGTGTAAAGGCTTTTCATACCTGCCCTAGGCACATTGAAACAACATTGGTTCGGGTGGGAACAAGCAGCATTTTATATTTTGACTTCTGTTGATGCCCACTTGAAAACTGCACACAGTTACTGCCTACAGGGTTGTATGCGTGCCTGCTGGATCCCACCAGCTCGTGCTCCACCTCCAGCCTTCCCTGACGTTCTTCATACACAGACGTGTGCATGTATTCCTATTCCTGCATACATTGTTCAAGCCCCATGCACTCTCACCTGCTCCTCTAAACCGTGCCACTGCTTGATATCCAAGCGCAGTGTTACAGCCTCTCTCAAGCTCTTCCACCATATGCCAGACTCAGCAACTGATTAGAAACTCCTGTACAACTTCAAGAGTTATGCTGGCTCCCTGAAAGAAGCAGGTGAAGAATGGGTAGCTAAAATCTTGATTTCTGAGCCTACTGCATCCCTTTACTTGAATCTGCACATTTTTAAGTATCATTTTTCTCAACACATAACCAGCGTGACTGCTCTGGGGCTCCCAAACCAGTTAATAAATCTGTCCAAATCAGAATGTAACTGGATCAACTTCAAGCACAGCTGCAGGTAAAACAAAAGTTATTAACATAAAATATTTAAGTACCTGTCAGATTTTTTTTATTTCTCCCAATACTAAAAAAGTGGTTGGTAGAATTCAAAATTAATGAGTTTTAAATATGAACATAGTACACCCCCAGTTTTGAAATACTCTGCTCTATTTTCTTTTCTCTCATCTTTCCCATCTGGTGTGTTTCAGTAATAATTTAACAAATATTTGTCTTCGAGGCTGTCATAAAAATCCCAGCATTTTGGAAACACTAAACATTATCTTGTGAGGTAAATTAGGACACAAAGAAGTAGCACAACATATACATGATCACACATTTTCAGTAGCAAAGACAGTAATGGGAATTCAAATATGTGCTTCTTTGGAGCCTTCAAGAAATATTAGCAATACATAGCAAATAGCAAAACTGAAACCTACATCATGCTACATTTGAAGAATTTGAAGAAGTTAAACCCATTCTCAACATATGAAAGATTTCTTATTCCAATGATTTCTTTTTGTTAAGATTTATGAAAATTCAAACCCAGCTAGCTGTCTTCTGCATTAAGCAAAACTTTAGCTCTACGTTGCTCCTTAGTCATTCTGAGCTGTGCTCTCTCAGAGAATGAATCTGCTATTAACCTATGGAGACTGCAAACAGAAGTCTCTGTCCATTTCCATGCTTTACGCTGGTAACCGCTGAAAAGAACTGTTAAGTACAGGTCTCTTTCCTAGGTACTTTAGTCAGTATAGCTCACCAAGAACTGCTCATTACTGAGCTAAGATGACCTAATAAAGCAACACACAGGATGTTTCATATCCCATTATCAATTTCTCAGTGTAATTTGTCAGAGTCTACCCCAAGTGTCAGGAAAAAGCATTAGCCAGCACCTTAGCCAAGACAAGAGAGCAAATCTCACTTCAGATAAGCAGCTGTTGTTCTTGAGATTACAATATTTATAGAAAGAAAAAGACAATGAAAAGCTTCCACAAAAAGAAAAAAATATCTAACAAAAGTGCACCTTTTTCTTCATACAATTCACATGAGATTTTTTTGGACGTCATGATTCCATAAGACTTTTCCTGCAACTATACGAGGATTAAAAATTAATGTAAAAATAAACATTTGTCAGGATTCTCAGACAATGACATTAAAAGACAATTTCTGGATTTAAGAAAATGCCAGATATCACAAGATGCATGACAAACCAGCAAGAGTTGCTGACATTCAGTTTTCTTCCATTGGAAAAGATACTAGTGGGTTTTTTTTTAACTCCACATGTTTTCTAAAGTAGATCTCTTGTCCTTTCTCTGAGATTGCTGAACCCCATTCAGCCACAGCACAGGTAACATCTCTGGATAAAAGACTTGAAATCACAGTTTCTCCCATACAAAGTTCAAGCTTTAAGGAAGAAAAGCTTTTCTTCCACGTAGCCACAAACTTCACAAGAGGAAGTTATTTCCTCTGTTCTGTTCCCTCAGGAGGTGTTATATTCTTATAACCCATCAGACTTACCCAGTCATAGCTGTAATTTATTTTTAGTATAAAGTCGTTTCTTTTCAGACCACCTCTAGATATTCCTAACACAAAAATTCTAATTACTCACTTTTCTCCTAGAGATTAGACACCTTTCCCAGTGTTACTGTGCACTGGAATTCTACATGAAACAATTTTTTGAGTACCCAAAAAATACAGCCGAAGATAAAAAAAGACAAACAATACAGGATTTTGCTGCACCCTGAAGGATAACTGCAAACCAATGAAGTTTCCCTTACATTTAAAATAACATGCATGTTTAATTAGATGAGAAGAAAAATTAGTTGAAATACATATACATGTACACACTCTTTAAGAAGCTGTGTTTTTAAAAGCTGAGTATAGACAAAGCTATATACATATAAAATGACTCATAGTGAGACTTTATGATATTTTTATTACCACAACGAGTACATGCAGATCAGGTGCTTTTATAGTGCTCCAAGTGTTCTGTAGTAGGAGATTAGACAGGCAGACATATCAAAACAGTAGTAGCTTTCTATTGTAAACAAACAAGCGGTATGTCCTGTGTTACTGGTCTCAGCACTACACCCACCAAATATGTGTACAGACACCTCCCCAGCTGTGATGTAACCCTATACACAGGCACACTCTGTTATCTTTACAGTAGGTACTTTATATCCAACAGGAAGGGAGCACAGACACTTGGGCAGGATCCCTGTGAATGCAATCAGAGTAACATTAAATAAAACTACAGAACGGATACATAATGAAGAAGTCAAAGCAGACGAATTACAGGTTTGCTCTATTGCATTCTTTTGGGTCAATGGCAGGCAAAAAAACCTCCTCTGCCATAAAGCACTTGTGAAAAACAGATAGGTGATCTATTCCAGATGAGGTTTGTATTTGGGTAAACAACATCAAGTTAAAATCTTCCTGAAGATAAGGTAACAAATTTGTTTGCTAATGTTGGTCTCAGAAAGGCCCAGGGAAACGCTAAATGCTAGGGAACTACTGTAAACAAAAACACAGTTTGGGACAGAGCCAGAAAGAGGGAGATGTTGTACAGATCCAGTACAGAAGCAATCAACACAAGGTCAGAGCAGACATGGTACAAATCTAAACCATCTTTCTTTGAGAGTAAAAGCAAACAACCAATAGAAGACACAAGAGAGCTGGTTTTCCAGCAAGCAGCCTGTGATGAAAGGAAATTATATGCAAATATGATTCAAGAGGAGTCATTCTGCAGCAGAATGCAGAACCACAGCGACAGCAGAGTTCAAGAGGAGTCACTGCATGACAAAGGAAAATGATTCTCTTGGTACAGCAACCTTTCATGAGCTAGAGAAAGCAGGACTGGTCTGAACCCCCACATTATAAAACAAGATTTATTTCTCCCTGAGCAATGTATTTTACTATATCTTAATGAAGATTTAGCAGAGTGCTCTGTACAAGCACCAGGGCACAGCAGTCCATGGAATAAAACCTGTATTCCTCTTACAAGGTTTTACTATAGTAATTGGAGGAGGAAAGGTTTGATTCAGTTTTGCCTTTTAACAATTCCAGTCAGCAAGACCAAGCTCAAGGAGGCAGCAAACCAAGAGCACCACAGTCAGTTAGGAGACAGCACAACCAGAGTACGAATGATGGATTAGAACACAAACCAGGAATGGCACATCGCATGTAGGGCAGTGAGACCTGATTCTTGCACACACTGCAGTTCAAGCTGTACCAGTTAAATGAGCATAGATTCCTCTTATTTTGAATTTTATAAAAATTATTTTTTTTCAGGAAAAGGAAAAAAAGTAGCTGGAGCCACAAGTTGAAGGTACCGTGCAAATTCTAGTTGTCACAGGGACTTTTTTGAAAGGATCTCTCTATATTCCTTTTCAGTTTTTGATCCCATACGCTAACATAGAGTGACATAAAAGGATCAAGAGTAAAAGTAACCACTGTAAACTGAACAGCTCAGCAGGGAGAAAAGAGAAAAAAAAAAAAAAGAGGTTGGTACATTTGTGTGAAATTAGCAAACCCAAGCCACAGCAAACCAAAGAAAACTGTATCTTCCTCTCTTTCGCCAACAGTGAAGCCAGGTTTCACATTTAGGGCCTTAGGGAGAAGGTCCTGAAACTCTTAAGTCCATGAGACAAAGATAAGCAGTTAACAGCTGGTCTGTGGAACCATAATAAAGCAAGATTTACAAACACATTATTTCCTAGGGCCAGTTCACAAGAAGGTTCAATGGCTTAAGAACCACTCACCTGAGGTTTTATAAACTGGTGAGTATGCTGGAGGATTAACATAAACATTTTTTAAAAAATAGGAATATCAAACATAAGCAGAGATTTTGTATCTATCCATACATCCTCTTCAAGGATTAGGAGCCAAAGAATTGAAAGTAGTGAATTCCCACATGTAGCTAAACCAGCAGCGCATCTCTGAATAGATATAATTTTATATCATGCTTGATGATATACAAGCAGCACAAAGAATTGTACTTAAAAAGGTAACCATCAATGACCCTTGGAAACAGCAAGAGCAGCACGTGCAAGAGTCTGGTTATTACAAAATTTTTTTGCTTCTGTATCACTGCTTCAAATCATAGTGCAGTTAAAAATCACAATTTGATAATTATACTTGAGAGGTTCTGAAACCACTTAATAGACATTAATTTGCTTTGTGGAAGTCAGTGCCCTAAGGATGATATTGCAAGAAGTTAAATAACTGGCTGTATTGCTGACTGATTTGCCTAGAGCAATGACGATGGCCTAACTTCTCTTGAGCAGAATTCACATCCAAGATTGTGCAAGATTTATCTGTCCCATAAACAAATGATAATAATCATTGGTTAGCAAGTCATATTTTGCATAAACTGTGTCAAGCAAGCTAATTTAGTTTTCAGTGCACTCTTGCAGACCACACCAGAAGGCTTTGAGGCCACCTATGACTTGTGAGTTCTGTCCTTGAGAGTAAGCACGACGCTGGGATACATGAACAAAAAAAGTGGAAAGATGCTCTGGAGGCAATACCGGCATTTGTTCTGGAAACAGAAGACAATGTGCAGAAAGGCCAGCCCAATGTCTATAGTTTGCATTAAAGCCGTTAAGAATAAAGCCAGAAAATTGCTTTTCAATTGCTTAAGAAACACCAGCCACATAATTTTCTTATCTGCTTCATGTTATCCTTCCCCTTTCCATTTATCTATGCAATTCCCAGAAGTCAACCAACAAAATAGCTCACAGGCAACAAGTCTCCAAGGAGATGTTGGCCGGGTGGTTCCTGCCATTAGCAGCACATTCAATATGATTAGCAACCATTGCAGTTGCCAGTGACACAGGCATTGTACAAGGTTCTTGAAGACAGAAGAAGACTGTTGTGCTAAGTGATAACAGAAGGCTAAGATGTTCTGTGTATCAGTGATCAAAAGAGGATCCCTCTAAGTAAACTTGGTCCATGCTACCTGAAATAGTGCTCTCTGAAACACTCGTGAAGGGTTAAAACACAGTACGAGTTCCTCTACCTAATTTTAAATCATTTAGCCTTAGGAAGGAAGGAAAAGTTGGCTGCAAAGATCCCATCCACTGTTTTTACACAAACACCATAACCCTCAGCGCCTTCAGACAGCACCACTTCATGCAGCAAGCCCATGAAAAGCTGAACAGTGCACATACCTCCAGCTCCGAGCGGCTCATCATGAACAATCAGGCAGGGACAGCAGCCAAGATGATTGGTGTGCTGTGAATGTCACACAGTGCATTAGTTGCAACCTGGTCATTAATTAGGGCTTTGCACTCAGCTGTTCCACCTGCACCACCTGCTCTCTTCCACTGTGGCTCAAGACACCATTGGCTTGCAGGGTCTGCATAGCACTCAGCACAGGCAACCTTGATCCATGACATGGGTGCTACAGTCCCACACAGCATAGGACCATAGAATGGAATCATAGAATAGTCTGAGTTGGAAGGGGCCTTAAAGATCATCCAGTCCCAATCCCCTGCCATGGGCAGGGACACCTCACGCTTGATCGGGCTGCGCAAGCCCCATCCAACCAGGCCTTGAACCCCTCCAGGGATGGGGCAGCCACAGCTTCCCTGGACAACCCGTTCCAGTGTCTCACCACTCTCATTGTGAAGAAATTCTTCCTCATGTCTAGTCTAAATCCGCCCCTCTCCAGTTTATCCCCACTGCCCCTCAGCCTATCACCACAAGCCTTTGTAAACAGGCCCTCCCCAGTTTTCTTGGAGCCCCTTCAGGTATTGGAAGGTTGCTATAAGATCTCCTCAGAGCCTTCTCTTCTCCAGGCTGAACAACCCCAACTCTCTCAGTCTGTCGTAGTATGGGAGGCGCTCCAGCCCTCAGAGCATCTTTGTAGCCTCCTCTGGACCCACTCTACCAGCTCCATCTCCTTCTTATGCTGAGGATTCCAGAACAGGACACAATCCTCCAGACGAGGTCTCACGAGGGAGGAACAGAGGGGCAGAATCCCCTCCCTCGCCCTGCTGGCCACGCTGCTCTGGATGCAGCCCAGGACACGGTTGGCCTTTCAAATCCCCCAGTTCCAACTCTCCTGCCATGGGAAGGGACCAGACCTGGGGCTCCAAGGCCCCTCCAACCTGGCCCTGAACCCCTCCAGGGATGGGGCAGCCACAGCTCCCCTGGGCAACCTGGGCCAGGGCCTCAGCACCCTCACGGTGAAGAAATCCCCCCTCACGTCTCGTCTGAAGCTGCCCTCGCCCCCGCGCCGGCCCCTCGGCGGCCCCGTGTCAGGGCCGGGGGTGCCCGCGCCCTTCGCCATGTCGCCCCCTGGCGGCGGCGCCCGCGCCCGCAGCGCGCGCTGACAAGATGGCCGCCGCGGGCCTGGCCGCCCACGCCGTCACCGCGGGGCAGGGCGGAAACCGCGCTCAGGAGCGCCGCCCCCGGCTCGCCGCCGCCGGGCCGAGCCAAGGGGAGTGTCGGCAACCGCCGGGCCCTCGGCCCCGGGCGGCGGCACGTGGAGGCGCCTCTCGCCCCGCGCCTTCGACGTCCGACCCGCCGCGAGGGGTCGGGTTCATCAGCCAGTTTGGGCCAGCGGGCACCTACACCTGCGACAGGCGATCATGGAATTGGTTGGGTCAGACGGGAACTTGAAGTCGATCCAGTTCCAAACCCACGGGCAGGGACACCTCCCACTGGACCAGGCTGCCCAAGGCCCATCCAGCCCGGCCTTGAACCCCTCCAGGGACGGGGCAGCCGCAGCTTCCCTGGGCAACCTGGGCCAGGGCCTCCCCACTCTCATAGTGAAGAAATTCTTTGTTATGTCTAGTCTAAATCTGCCCCTCTCCAGTTTATCCCCATTGCCCCTCATCCTATCACTACAAACCCTTTGTAAACAGCCCCTCCCCAGCTTTCTTGGAGCCCCTTCAGGTACTGGAAGGTCGCTATAAGGCCTCCTCGGAGCCTTCTCCAGGCTGAACAACCCCAACTCTGTCAGCCTTTCCCTGTATGGGAGGTGCCCCAGCCTCACATTTTCATCAAGAGTTCCTTGCCAAGCATTTCACTCAAGCTTTGAAGCAGAAATATTTATTCTAACACTTGCACTTGGATGTAACAGCAAAGGCAATTTGAAGCCACCTCCTGTGATATTCACTGATAGAATCCCCCCAAACCCAACCCATTAGCAAACACCTAAAATTAAAAAAAAAAAACCAACCAAACAAAGAAAACCAAGCCACTTCAACTATCCTGAAGCAAAGCAAATGTCACAAAACCAAACCAAGAGCTGCTCAGAGGGCAGTTTCAGTCAGCCACTGAAATGTTTTTCCTATATAGGACAGGAGCTCATATTCAGAACTCCAGAAAAACTCAAGAGCTACAAGAGTGCCTGCCTGAAGCCAGGAGCCCAGGGGTACCCACCAAAAGTGACACTGTGGCATAAGCGATCACATTACATTCACATTGTAATTCCACTTATACAGGATTTAAAACCTACCCACAGCAGTTTCACCACTTCTTTCTTTGTGTGCATACCTGGACAAAAGAAACCAAGAAACTCAAGATACATTACACTCCACAGGTTTATCAGGAAGGATCTATAGATGCTGTAAATCAATGCATGGATTTCAGCGGTACTAACACAAGTTTACATCCGCTAACAATCTGTTTCATGTCTAGCTGGGGTAAAGATTTCTGTGTGGAAAAGCTGTTTTCCTTCTGCTGCTCCTTTGCATGCTGAAATGAAGGAATAGAATTTCCACATCTAATTTCTCCTCAGAAAGGAGCACTCTTCCTCCTCATTGCACATCAGCTAACTCTGAAAAGATCACTGCTAAACAACAGGAAAATGCATTCTTTTCAGATAAGAAAGAGTTCTCAGTGATTTCACACTATTATAATACATCTAATTTGTTAAAAACTTGTAAGCATTGAGTCTGATTTCTTCAAGTCTTCATAAGGCAGAGAAACATAATTGCTAGCTTTTTAGCTAAGTGTATTTTACTCCAGAGCAATCTCAGTGAGTGGTGCAAGCATCAGATGGGCCTACAGAACAATTCTGTCAAACTCCTGACATTTGTTGGCAAGCCTGCGCACAGTCGGCTTCACCGGCCTGACGCCACCAGCACAGCCACGTCTTTAGGATGAGCCCAGCTGGCTTAAAGAGATCGTTCAAAACTAACATCAAACTTACAGCTTCGAAAAGGCTGTGTAACAGTAGCGATCATGAATTGCATGCCTGTAAAAAGCAGGTGTAAATTCCATTAATTTGACAGATGGTGCATAAAGGAAACATCCATTTAAAGGGGTTGCATTAGCTGTACAGGATTCTGTCCTGCTCTGACTGAACTTGCAGACATGCTTCAGGCAGCGAGCCCGCTGGCATCACCAGCCATTCTCATAGCTACCATGAGCATCTTGCATTCATAACGTTCATAAAGATTCAAACATTGGAGTAGCGTGTGTTAGAAGACAGAAGCAAAGTTTATTGACATCACTGAGAAGAAGTTAACTCAAAACAGATTCACAGTTAATCTCTAAAGACTGTTACATAGGCTGAAATGTAGCAGAAGACAACAATAGTTAGAAACAATGGAAAATAGATGCGAACAAACCACTTAACACTATTTCTTCAAGGCACGACAAAACACTGTTTAAAAAGGACTCAACCATAAATACTCACCAGTTCCGTATGAAATGCAAAAGACAAAACATTCTAGGGGTTCAATGTAGTTAAGACACTTTCAGAAATGGTTTAGAGGGGCCTGCTGCAAATTGCAATATCAACAATATATCTACCATCATTTGTCATGAGGTACTCACTAAACAGACCATACCAGCTCCTTCCAGGTGATTATAGAACTCGCTGTATATTTATCATCTGATAAGATCTGAAACAAACCCCACAGAACACATTTCAAAGTTACAATGAAGATACGAGGTGACAGTGTTTCTTAACTAAGACTGTAATTTCACAATCACATGAAAATTATATAAGTTGGTATTGGCAATAAAAGTAGTCTATCTTTTTCCATCACTCATGTCCCTAAAGCCAACCCTTCACATGTGAGAGGACAGACATTCACAGTGGAATGAATCAAGAAATTGTTCTGGGTTGAAAACTAACCATTAACTTCTTTGCCATATCATTTTATCTCAGATCATTCTTCAACTCAATTCATTACACAGCCTGTTAAGGCTAGCACTGACCAAGAAAACAGGTAGCAAATGGAAGGAACAGATTAGATCTTTGAATAGCAGTGTTAACTTATCATGAAACCTTAGCCCAAGGCAAAACAGCGCCAATTCCAGATGGCATTTTAATGTTCCCATATATCCACTGTTGATTTTCCTATTTATGGAAAGAAAACAAAACAAAATTACAACCGTGACTGAATTTTGTAACCTAGGGGCAAAATATGCAGCCTAGTTTTGAGGTTAGCTTCCCTTTCAGACTTTCTTTTGGAGTGTACACTGTACCCATAGCAATCTCCCTTTCTCAGCACTTCCCTTTAAATGTCTTTATTTTTCAAGAGCGATCTCCCTCTTTACTCCAAGTCAGAGATAAGATGAGCTTTTATAACACCCCAAATACTGCTTTCATTTTGCCTCAGGTATTATCCTCCCATTCAACCTTACAGCAATTTACCTGCTTTTCCAGTGATTTTTTTTTCTCCAATACCAAGCTTTGATAAAAAGATTTGGGTCGGGTATTTTATATCATCAACTGTTCAGGCCCAGGAGGTATGAATATATCGTTCCAATTTATCAGACTTCATTAAGGAACACAATAAAAAAAAATCAGTACTATATCTCTTTTACAAAGTTTTCAAAAAAGCCTTCCACTTTCACTCAAAAAGTTAAGCTGCCTTTGTTGGAACTTGAAGTGCTCTCCTAGCATGTCATTAAGATGAAAAGGTAGGCATAGAAAACTTTAAAAATAGCCAAACCAGAAAACCACACAGCTCTCTAAAATTAGAGACTCCAGCAGGAACATTGCTGAAAAGTAACGGGATCTTCAGCACGGTGTCCTTCTATGCCAGCGTCAGAATACTGAAAGAAAAAACCTACAAAGGGAAAACAATCAGTGTGTAAGGGAAAACAAAAAGAACAGAATGGCAAGTGTATTTCCATAGTAAAACTAAAGTCTTTTGTAGTTATGTACATTCAAATCAGCCAGAATAACATGTCATGCAGCATATGCTTGAAAGCTTTCACTTAGCAAAATGTTCCAGTGGACAATACAAACACCTTATTTTGCATTCATCATTGTCATAGTCTGGTTTGTTATGACTGCTACACAAAATTAAAAATTATAATGAAAATTAGTAGTTATATGCTGGAGGAAACTGTTGTTGCTAATTACAAAAATCTAAGAAACGCAAAATTATGGCAGCTTTTTGCGAGAAGGAACTCAAAGCCCTCATTCTTATTTCCACAACACTGCAATATGGGACAGAGTGCAAGCAAGGCCCACGGGAAGAGACACATACGAACATTCCACAGAAGCTGTGACTGATCCCCAAGCAGGAAAATACCCAAGTCACGTTGCTGCATTCAGCCAGGTACCAGTATGTGCAAGAATCAAGTGTTTAATTTCAGCTGAAGATGCCTGAAGGAAACAGAATGACTTGCAAATAGGAAAGAACTCAAGTTGTTTCTGTATTTCCTGCAAGAACTGACAGGCTTGGCACTCAGTTACAGAAATCCACAGTCTGCCATACAATACAATATAGGAAACTATTTTTATTAGTTGGCAGGGCTCCTTTTTTCTTAGTTAACACCAGCACGAGTGGCACTTTAAAAACCCAATAGAATCCAGCTGATGTGAACTAATACTGCACTGAAACTTACTCCCTCCTAAGTAGCTCACTTTGCAATGTCATCTTAATCGAGCTTGAAAATTCATTTTTATAACTTAATATCATTAATAATACTTGTTCCTGGCCTACGACTAATAAAGTAGATCTTCATCCAGAACTAAGACAAAAACTGTCCGTGGTTTAACCACATAAAAATTACGTGGGTATCATTGATTAAGCATTACAGCATCTCCTTGAAAATGCTGAACAGAAAAAAAAGCCTAACACAAAACAAAGATGCCAAGATTTGGATGTGTAGAAGTGGTCTGACTTATTGCAAATAAATAACCATACGTGGAGACAAAATTAATGAGAGAGATGATATCAAGGGAGAGGCACCAGAAAAAAATACCCTGAATATTGAAATTGAACAAGAGTTTCCTATTCCATTCTTTTCTTAGAGATAAAAATAAATCACATCAACATTTTAGTGCCAAAATGAAGGAAGGGAGCGAGCAGAAGCTGTTTTAGGGACTGATTTAGGAGACTCTTTCATCTTGAGGAGGAAAATTTTCAGCCATCTGCCCAAAGGGACCGTTTTTCCCTTTCGATCAAGGGGGTCGGGAGCTGCCCCAGGGCAGAACGGGGGATGCTCCCAGGCGCTCTCCGCTTGTGTTTCTGCTCCTTCCCCTCTTGTCTGGGGTGGGGGAAAGCGTTTTAAACCCCAAAGGGCAACTCGGAGACCTCCCTGTCCCTTCCCGGGGCGGTGACACTGCTCCCCACGCTCCCCGTGCAATCGGAGGGACCTTAAAGCCCCTCCAGTTCCAACCCCCCCGACCAAACGCCTCAAACGAAGCATCGCTCCCCGGTCGCATCGCTCGGAGCCTGCCCCTGCCCTCCCCCCGCAGCCCCCGCCTCGGGGAAGGGAGAAGCAGGGAGCACTTACTCAGCCACCGAGGGGCTCAAGTTCCTCCCGGGAGCCCCGCGGAGCAGCCCCCGCTCGCCTCTCTTCCACAACCGAGCGTCCCGAGCCGGCGCTCCGGACCCAGCGGGGACTTTCTCCTTCGCATTTGAGCCTTAGGGCACCGGGCAGCCTTCTCGAGTCAATGACACAAGCCGGTTGTCCGCTCAGCCCCGCGGTACCATCCCGGGGCTCGTATCTCCGCACCGGGATGCTCCTCCCGGTCCCTCCTCCTGCTCCTGCTCCTCCTGCCGCCTAGCGGAGAGATGCGACCGGGAACCGGCGGCCCTTTCTCCCTCCCCACCTACCTCCTTTCCCTCCCTCTCTCCCCCCATCCCTCCCTCCCCTCTCCCTTTCTCCCCCTACCCCTCCCTTTGCCCCTCCCTCCTTTTCTCCCTCCTCCCCTCCCTCTCTCCCTCTCCAGGTAGGAGCGCTCCCTCCCTCAGAAGAGACAAGGGCCAAAGGTTTATGAAAAACACTCGGTTAAAGTCATGACGCCTCAACCCAGGGAATGGGGATTCAACAATTCCAGCATCAAGCAAACCTGCACCACCAGCACAGAGCTTCCCCTCCCTGACCGTCTCCTCTGCAGCTCCGAAAATCTAGTTTTCTCATAGCATTTTGCTGTAAGGAGCCTGTGCTGCAGCCAGTCAGTGTTCAAACGTACTAGACTGGATGTCTGGTTTTTTAACTACTGGAAAGTAAAGGCTTCAGCTGAAGATGCAGCTTCAAGCCACTCAGAATTCCTCCATGTCCTGTTTGCAAGGTCAGTGCTTAAATGACTTGAGATTAGAGACATTCGTTTTTGCATTAGGCAGAGCAAAACTGCTGACACACAAAAACATCCCAGCCTTCTCCAAGAGGATGGAGCTGCGAGACTCCCTGTGGAAGCCTGCAGTTAAAGAGGCTCCTCTTAGGCTTTCTGGATGATGCTTCACTACAGAAGATGCTCTTCCTTGCATCAAGTTCCTTTAAAACACACTCTTAAACCAAAGTGAGGTTGTGGAGATCAAGATAGTAGTTAGAGTTAAGACAAAACCAGCCTTCTGTTCTGTTCACCGTTCTTCCTCCTCCAAGTAGGAAGTGGAACCTACTTTGTAACTAATGATGGAGACTGGTAGTTCAAACGAGGTGTGGAGTTCTCAATAACAGTGTTTCTTCTCAATAGCAGCATTACTCACAGTTGGTAGAGGTCAGAAGCAGCCTGCCCTGGCAAGAAGTTTGCCCCACACATCCTGTACAGAAGACTCACACTAAGGTCAAGTGGCCTGTGTAACAGCAGGGACACAAGACAATATGTTGTATTTCCCACTATCAGCCTGAGACATTATCTAATTTTAGAATTTTCCGCTATATAGAATGACTTTTGAGTGCTTGCACACCAGACAACCACAACAGGCCTGCACTGTCATCCAAAGGTTTTCTCAGCTTTGGATAAGACCAAATTATCACTGAATGGGAGGAAAGTTAAATTCAGTTTAACATTTACAAGAAAATGCTTCATTTATAGTCTGCAGGTTGCAGAACCAGCTGTGCTTGAAGAGGTACTTGAAGCAACAAAAGAAAGAGCTTATCTGAAAAACGGTAAGGTATTTGCAAAACCTGGTCCTCCACTGACCGGCATCGCATAGAAGAGTAGCACATGGCATCCCTAGGCACTTTAATTCTCATTTGTATTTAAGCTCTCCAGGTCTGGGCAGCCTTCTTGCTATGTATTTGCAGAGTAAAGAACATAAACCTGTCCTCTGCTCAGCCACCCAGTATCAGCGATACTGCAACCCCCGAGGGTTTGTATTCGGTATCTCTGAAGGAAGTGTCTCTGTCAGGGAAAAATGCACCAGCCAAAACTTCAGTGAGACGTAGAAAGTGTATTTGGGAAGCTTTAACAGATCAGATCGAAGCATTCCTAACTTCTAGTACATCACAGATCAGCTGTTTCAAAACTAAGTTATCTATCCTAGGAGGTAGAGCATGGAGAGGTATGTTCAGGAGAAACAAGGACCTGGGAGTACTTTAGGTGCTTTGAAAGTATAACACTAACTTAGATTCTTCCTGATATTTCATATAGACTGTGCCCCCCACGTGAGCTGTAGCACTGGCATGAATTATTTACCGTAGAGGAAAACTCTCAAGAGAAGAGAGTGTTAAAAACAAGAGATCGTGCATTGTGTTACTGTTTTTATGACCAAATGGTTTCATAGCCTCTGTGACTCAGCTGTTCGGTTAGGATAACCCTTCTATCTTCACTATCCTAACAGCTTATCAGTATAAAGCACAGTCAAAATACAAAGAAAGCCAGGTGTTAAATCACTTCCTTTTTTCCAACATAGTAACTTGGCACGATGACTTAAGCAGTTTTTCTACATTGTACAGATCCAGTTACTAACCATCTGAAGTATTTTTTAAAGACAGTTAAACAGTTTTACAGTGTTTAATAAAACACCCAAATTATCATTTGCTGGTAGTTTTGGGGAGTTTTTTGCATTAAGATTTAGCTCATTTATTCTTAGGTTTGCAAAATATATCTACTTCTCACATTTTACAGCACAAGATAGAGAGCATGAAGGGCAGACTTGCTAACAAGGTTATTAGGGGATTTAAGCTATTAGGATTTAAAATTTCTAAATTAAAAGTACAAGCATTTTATATAACCTTATGTACCATTTAGAAAGTCAGAGAAATCTGTTTATATATTTGATACTTTCTCCTCAGCATTTTAAAAACTCCAAATCCTTTGCATCCTCCATCAGAAAGATAAGAACCTATATATATATGTGTGTGTGTGTGTGTGCATATATACATTTACTGGCTTCACAACATTCAGGATAGCAAAGCAGCAAAGGAAAAGAAAAAAAGGAAGAACTTATTAGGAATTCTGGTATTTTACAACAGGAACACTCCTTTCATGCCTAGAGGTTATTGTTACAGCTACAAGGCTCTAAAGAGAGAGGTCAGATTTTCAGGTAAAGATAGTATTTATTTGACCAGCTTATATGGCTTAATACAATGGACAAACATTTGGCTATTGCAAAATTAGGTATTTCTTTCTGCAATCCACTTGGCCTCTCACCTCCTTTGTCACCATATCTCCTATTTGCTTCCTATGTTTTACTCTTAGCTCCATTGCGTCTTGCAGCTGTGAACAACTACGCCTCATTTCCAGAACTTATTCAGACATGTCAACATTATGACAGGAGCTTTGTCTGTTGTAACCGCGCCAACTAAGTGCTTTTTATACTAGCGTGAACCCCCCCACTGGCTGGTGTCCCTACCTTCTCCAGCTCCTTTCATATCAACTGCTGTTCTCTGTCCCATAAACTCTGTTCCTGGTTTCTCAGCATTGCCCACGCACCCGTGACTACAAAAGAAAAAGCCGTATCAGTAACTAGGTATTACCAGGTGCTCAAAAGAGTATTCTGAAGAAGTCATTGCATCACAGGGACAAATAACCATGTTCCTCTGTGGAAAGGAAATGTGTGGGCAATAAATATGCTCTTACGTACTTTCTTAAATGTAACATCACAGAGCCCGATACGAGTCTTTCACACTGATGAATGCAAGGCATTTCCTTACACTATCATGTACTAAAATGGTAGTTCAAGTAGAGAGGAATGTTAATTGGAAGGACAGGAAATTATAACTTACAAGCGACATTGAATTGCTGCTGTAAGAAATGCTGGTTAAACAGCACTTCTTCAAACTGCTTTGTGCTTCATATTTCTAAAGAACTTTTAAAATCAAGTATACTACATTAAGTCCTCAGAGACGAATTTATCTCCTATTTGAGAGGGAAAGTACACAAGTGATCTGTAAGAGCTGACAAAGAGTCTGAATTCTTAATCTTGGCTACAATCTCACCTCTCCAAGAACCAGCTGTACCATTTCTCACATACTTCTACAGCATCCAAGAACAATACTGTTACCGTCCAACACATTTTTTCTCCTGCTACTATTGGAAGCCGTGAACGAAGCAACCTTGAAGGTGATTATTCCTCTCTAGCATTACCACGTGCAATTACTACATAACAGTATCTGAATATTGATACTTGTATTGCATGGACATATCTTAATCAGAACAGATTAGGCAAGTCAAACTGGATGATCAAACTGAGATTCAGGCAAGTCAAACAAGGTTACTTATGAAAATCCCAGAAAATCCTTGTATCTGCAGCCATACACGAGTTTTCATACCGTAACCGAAGTCTTAACATCTTGTTAAGAGCTCATGACCTTGAGAAAAGTTAAGCATTTAACTGTTAGCATTTAAAGGACAGACTGTTATTGCACGGCATTTAACGGCTGCATTCCTTCCTCAAGGAGGCAGCAGTAGGGAAAATTACAGTCTTCCTTCACAATTAGTTTCCTGGTTTAGGAAAACTAACAGTAAGAATTACAGTGATTTGCCTAAACAGTGTTGCTGACTTGCATGAATATGCATTTTCATCTCATTCGCTTACAGTGTCCCAGATTAGCTTGCGCACTCAGCTTCCCCTGCAGGTTCAGTCCAGGTCAACATTAGCATTAGTTCACTCTTTCAGACCTCCAACCTAAAGCCCTAGCAAGCTTACTTTATCCTCATAGATACATGCATTCCTGCAGACACATTCCTTGGGCTTTGCTCCTGCAATAAACCACCTCGGTTCTTTGTGGATTTTACTTAGGACAAATTCTCTTGTATTCAGAAGCTTGCTGCAAGGCACAGAAACAATGGATACCTGTGGTCAAGCGAAGTAGTCTGTGTTCCTCCTGCAAAGAGCACGTCCCGCCTCAGTGAAAGGGCCTCCCCGACTCAGTGTCAGTCCCAAGCCGTGAAACACTGCAGGAGATACATTTGCAGAGTTCAGATCAACACCAGGCTAATTCTGTGGAAGTACACCTTATATGAAACAGTGTCTTCTAGATTCAATATATTTTTGACCTCTTTAAAAGTGACTTCTTAGAGAGACAAAACTCGCTTTCAATCAAGTAACTCAAAGCTTGTAAGCGGAAATCATATTCTATTGCTCTTGTTCAATTATAGAATCATAGAATAGTTTGGGTTGGAAGGGAACTTAAAGATTATCCAGTTCCAACACCCCTGCCATGGGCAGGGACACCCCACTGGATCAGGCTGCCCAAGGCCCCATCCAACCTGGCCTTGAACACCTCAAGGGATGGGGCAGCAACACATTCAGATTCTGCTCCTCATTTTTTTATATGCAATTTATTCCAGACCTGAAAAATTGCAGCTGCAATACCAGAAAGTTACTTACTCTGACAACAATGCTTAAAGAACTTTGAGTAACTTGGAAGTCTCTCCCAGTTTCAGAGTTTCCTGTTTTTGGATAGAAGTTCTGAAGTTAGAAAAACACCACGTTTGAATTTTAATACAGGCAGGATGAAGTTCGAAAGTTCACACCATTTCAATACAATACCAATTTCAACATTCCTTCAGGAACAGGTAAGCCATCAGGTTCTGTGCAAAGTAAAGAAACTTCTTCCAGCTGCAAGACATTCAGACTCAAGGGCACAGATGAAGTAGATTGGGTTCTTTCAGCTGCCTATCAATATTAAGATAATGTAATGCTGTACTTGGTCTTTTTGTCACCTCTGCAGAGCTACACACGCAAGTATGGAAAGAACTGAACCCTACATTCTGAAGGTTCAGAAAATAAGTCACACGACTGGCCCCGAGACCAGCAGTCACAAAAACCCTACGTGAAAGGGCTAAACAAAACTCGAGTCTTTTGTCATTAGGTAAACGTTTCCAAGGGCTGCCAAAGCATTAGATATGGGAGAAAGCATCTGTAGGTGGAACGGGTTCAAGTTAAAAGCTTTAATAGAATCATACCAAATACTTACAGTAACTGTGAAAATCTCCACATCACCAGCAGCAAAGGCAAGGCAGTATGAGGAACCATCTCCCAGAGCTCACGACCTAAACTTTACTAGAAGCCATCCTGAGTCAAGCGATACAACGCAAGATTAATTATTTGCAGCTATTGCAGGAATAAGCACATGAGTTAGTCAGCAGGACTGAAGGACAAATGCTCTGAACCCTTGTATACTTCCCATGGGTAGAGATTTGCTCCAGAGATGGCAGCGGAGGAAACAAACATTCTGAGACTGCTAGGAAAACAGACCCCGCCTTAGTCACCCAAGAGAAAAAAAAATGAAGCCCATCTACTTTCACACTTAAATAAAAAGGAGGAAAAATTTATCCTCTTATTCTCATCTGACAAAGGAATTGAGAAAAACACTTTTTATTTCTATATCCATTTATTATTCCAGTCTGTAAAAATATAAGACTAATATACAGCTACATCTAGCTTGATTTTGTAAAATCAGTCTTCATTCTGTGAGATACCAATGTACATCATACATTAAAGTTGTAAGAAAAATACTGATATTTGACATTTTAAACAAGTTCATTCATGTAAAAATCACATTGCAAGTAAAGTTTAATTAGAAAATACATAATATTCACAAAAATACACGTTAAAGACAGCTTGTGAGAACATTGTCCTAAATTTAATTCAGTTGTGGAAAAAACAATGATTCACAGTTCGGCTTGACTTATCCAGTACCATAGCAGAACTTCAAAGTAAATGCATCTTAATTCCATAAAGAATTTGTTCTTTTTCCTATTAAGGTGCACTTAAATCTCCCAGTTGCAAATAAGGAATGACGTGATGCCCCACTATGCATGTACACAACATATAACACTAGGCAAAGGAACTTTCATTTTCCATTCCATTTTGAAATAATTTGGATGTTTATAAATTAATCTATAAAATCTGGATTGAAAATACAATTTACATATACAGGACACGTAATACACACAGATTACATTAATAGCAGCGTAATATTGTCAATCATGCGTAGCATCCTCCCTAACACTTCTGGATTCTTTTTCCTTTTTTTTTAGCTAAAGACAAAATCTCTATAAAACAGTCAAGCCTTTAAGTATTTTCTTTCAGGGAGAAAACTGCAAAGATGTCAAAAATTTAGGAGGTAGTGAATGAAAGGCTAACAATATCAGCATATTTTAAAAACCCTTATACTGAACCCCAGTATCATTTCTATATAAAATTAAGTTTAGCCACACATAATCAACCATTGATCATCGTGAAGTAACAATTTAAAAATATTTTGTAATTAACAGTGTACGCATTAGTAAGATATGGAAGAACTTTAGAAACTTTATGGTAACTGCAACAGTAAGCAATTATATGCTGTGCAGTCTGTCATTGTAGCTGTAAATACACAACCCATTTCTAGGTTTATTCTTTAATGCTTTTATCAAGTCCCAAATACTTAGTTTCACTATGTTATCAAATGTCTGTAAAACAGAACGTATGTGTTAAAAATATCATCTCAGATTTAAGATTTATCAGTTTGCAGGAAAGGTCCCAAGAGATGAATTCTCATGCAATTTAGAGCGGGACCCTAGTTAAAGTTCTACAAGTCCTTAATACTGGCATATATACTCAAAATATTCATGCATCTGTTATAAGTACAGATTAGGTAACACAGGGTTTGGCGGCCCACTAGCCCTGGGTATTTGTACCTCAGCAATAATTCACCTCGCAACACCAGCATTCCCAGACTCAGCCCTCCACGGAAGTTACTAGCTCGAAGCCATTAACCAAGCTGCAAAATACTCATGTACCACATTAGACCCATAAGGTATAAAAACATTGCACCTGTATCAAGTGCACTACCAGTTCATTTTCTGTATCTGCGGTCCTCATCTCTCTCCTCATCCAAGTGCCTTTATTCCTTTGATTATTCACAATACATTCAAGTAAACAGAAGGCACAGAAGTGCAAACTAGCGTAAATAAATGAAAGTTGCCCTCCACTGATGATTTCATACAGGAAGGAAAGTCTTATGATAAAGAAAAGACATATTAAAGTAAACAATCTTCCTTAAATAAAGGAAATGCAGAGCAGCACGGACAGAACACAGGTATATTTAAAGTCTACACATTGCAGAATGATCATTCTTCATTTTTAAAAATTATTAGCAAAGTTAAGTATAACACTTCAAAATTCTTGCTCGTTTTGGAAAAGATTCCAGGGCCTCTCTATATGTAGGCTAAAGAAACCATAAGTAAATCCAACAAAGCAGAACTCTAACCTGTATTTGCAGAGTACCATTGTCTGTTATGCTAACTCTCCATAAATAAAAATGGGCACAAATACCCTTCTTGACATCTACAAGACGTGAACTCTGACGGCATTGAAGGTTTGAAGTTACGTGTGCTCATAGATAAGAATTTAAAATTTGCATTCAGTAAAACTAAACAGCAGTAATCTCTGAAGCAATTTTGTTTTATCATTACAAAAATCGTGAAGAAATACAGGTTTAGCCTCTGATATCCTATAAAGACTTTTACAGATGCCTTAACATTACACATAGTTAGTTTCTTGTTAGTAAAGTTACCAGAGGTAGATGTTTCCTCAAGATAGACTGAGGGGAAAAGAAGAAAGGGGTTAGCCTCCTTTCCCACTCATCCTACCTCCTCACAGGGTAGAGCTTGCTTCCAAGAACCTAGACTACTGACTCCGGTAAGCACATTACCACAGTACAGAACTAGTAGCGCCCTACTTCTTTCTTAGAGGCTGACATAGACTACTGGATCCCTGGTGAGAAGCTCCATCCACCCTCCCCAATTCTATTAGTCCCCATCTCATTTTCCTGCCACAACTTATGTTCCCAGACAAGGGCTGGGTTGGGAACATAAGTTGTGGCAAAGTGGTAATGCAGGAGATATTAAAAGGGGAAAGGGGGAAAATCAGGCTAGAAGCTTCTCCCCACAGTTCCCCCAATAAGTTTGCAGCTGATCATACGCATACTTACACACTTGCCGTATCAGGACTTGCCATCAGTGTTTTGTTTTACACATAGCAACTTTGTAATATACAGAATACCCAGTCAGTGGCAGATGAAGTTCCACATTTACAGTTTAGATTGTTCTAATGAACATTTTAATGTGACATGGCTCAAGCAAGTTCCATTAAAGTCTCATTCCGATTCAAAACTTTTTAATTCAGGTATTTAACTTAATTTAAGCTGTTCTAATTTGTTCAGGTCTGAAGAAAGTCACTTTTTACATAGTTCAGACTCACTACAACAAACCTGTGCTAGTCGAAACCTTCACAGCTTTACTAAGACTGTGACCCTAACACAGACTGTTGTTATTTCCATAGCATTAAGTTTACATTTGATTTATTTGAAATTTACTGAGATTAGCAACTAAATCCAATTATATCCTTAAACATCACAAACTAAAATGAGAAAAGGGCTTTGATATTTAAGTGTTAAGACTTTCACATTTGAATTTCAAAATAGCAGTCATTAAAAGCAAGCTTACCTGCCCATTAAAACCAGTAAAGGTGCACGACTAATGTGTCTGTGGTTGCACATTCACTTATAAAGGAACGGTCAACTTCAGAAGTCCCCACTTTCAAATTCTGTCACCACTGTGACGGACCCCTGTTGCTCAACTAGACCAATCAAGAACATCCCTTCCCACCCCACCTCCTGCTTATTTTTCAGTTTCCTTATATGCAGAGCAACACAAACAGCTTTACCAGCTAAATAACAGTCCAGAACAGGAATGAAGTGGCTAAAGCAGCTCCCTCATACATAAGCAGCTTTTCAGATGAAAATGAAACCACAGTACATTAAACAGTCAAACCCAGACAACAATGGAAGTTCACTCATATAAAAGCAGTAGTATTCTGCATTTAAAAAAAAAATAACCTTTAAAAGAAAACTCACAGTCATTTCTTAGGTATCCTTCATTTTCAATTTAAATTTTTCCCATCCAATTCCAGTCATTTATTAATTATTAGATCTTCCATCTTTGTGCAGTACTTACACTGAAGTGCAGAATTAACCAAAGTTAGTCAACTTAAATTATTTTGAACTTTTTTGCCTTCCTTTTAATCTAACTGCAGTGCTTGGAAGATGGAGAGGTATTAATATGTATTAAATATTAAGCCAAATTAAAACACGTATGGCATCCTTACTTAATACAAAGTACATCAATGTAATTTCACAGTGTTATTATAGTTCCATCTTCTTCTAATGACTTATGATCTGAATCTTGTACTTCATATTCCATGCTAACACTGGCTGCTGAATGATTCAAGTTCATCTCACTGGAAGGAAGGAATCCATTTTGTGTTGACTCGTGAAGAAGTTCAATTTGTGTCAACGATTCTAGGCTTTCACTGGTAGGTGCAGCTTTCGGAATCTGCTGTGGCTCACCACTATCTTCAATAATAATATCTTCTTCATCGCTCTCCTCTTCTCCTTGCAAGGAATTTGCTAAAATATTTGGTGTGCTGCTTGGAAGGCTAGATTCTGTTGACTGACCAGAGCTGCCAGAAGTCCGACTGTTCCTCACAACATTATTTCTCTGGTTTGCTGGTCTCACTGTAATGATCAGATTACGGCTGTTTGCAATCATCATGTCTGTAACCTGGTCAAGGCTTTTCCCCGAAACCTCTATTCCATTCACTTCCAGTACTTCATCATTGACAGCCAATAAGCCTGTGCTTTGAGCCAGACCTCCTGGGACAAGCCTGGATATGAAAATCCCTGGAACCTTCTCTAATCCATGTGGTGTTACTCTGACACTAGAGCCATCTCGTATATAAAATCCAAGGGGTTTGTCAGTTCCGTATTTGTATAGTCGTACCCTGCGATGGGTTTCTGGAAGAATATCTACATCTATAATTGAAGACACTGGCCTGAAGTCTTGTGGCAAGCTAATGACAATGTGTGGTTTCTTCTTGTGATTATCCGGACGTAGGACGTTTGATAAGACATTCTTCTTCCTTGTCATAGTATCCGTACCAAAGGCACTGTAGTCTGCATCTTCTGTAAGACATAGCACAGCGATGATTAGATCACTTCATAATGTGGTCCATATAGCACCGTTATCTTGTTTTAGGTTAGCAGAATGAAATATCTAATACAAGTTTTCCAGCTTGCTATAGGAGAAACATTTCTCCCTACACATGAAACAAGCTTTAATGTTATGACATTCAAAGTTTGCAAGACTTCTGGTTTCCTTCTACCAAAAGAAAAGACAGCACTCAAAATTAAAGTTAGCGAACGTTGAGACACAAAGAACTATACTGTAGATGCTTGAGAAAAAGGTTAGCATGGAAAGACTGAGAATGTTCCTAGAAACATTTTAATTTTATTCAGAGTAATTCCACTTGTTAGTTTTCTCTCCTCAGGTTTCAGATCATTGGAAAAGAAAGAATGAAAAAGGGAAAGCAGCCAGTGTGCCTATTATTGCCTAGTTCCTGGAAGATAGCCAAGTGACCTGGATTCAAACTCCAGAAAGCTTATTCCATTCCGCACTCTCTTCCCTGCCCCCATGCAATGTAGGTAAAATGGCTGTGGAGCAGAAACAAAGAGATTTTTCCACAAAATACTTCAAGCAAAATTGTTTATACGAGCAGTGCTGTAACTGCCACAAGTTGACACAGAAGTAAGCAAATAGCTAGAATTTTCAAACTTATGCAAGTCATACAAACTCTTTAATGGACAAGGAAGCATGTTATGCAGAAGCAATTCTGATGTCTGAAATGCCCATTTATGGAAGGAAGCTTCCATTTCTCTTTCTAATATGCGATAACTCTCCAAAATCAATGAAACAAAACACATTCAGATCAGAGTTTCCTTGGATTTACACTTGCATTTTTGCAATGTTGTATACATTTTTTTCCTATAATAGATAAAAAAATAATGAAGCAGAACTGGTTTTCACTAACCCTATAACTGAGAGAATGTGATAATACAAAGAAATCCCAAGTTAAGATGCCATTGGTACAGCCAAGAAAGTAAAATAATTGCTACACATTTCAATCTGAGAATTGAAATAACTATGGAAATACTATCCTAGTGTGAAATTTCATGAAGGCTGATAAAATAAGCACGCTGTCAGGAGACCTTCCTTCTATGCTAAGACAAAGGTATACAGAGATGCATCAGCTGTACTTGGACTCTTCAGACATTTTAAGCAAAACAGAACACAAAGTACTTCAGAAGCAATAGTCTAACGCTATTCCAACATGTGATACTAACCCCTCCCTTCCTCAGACATTATGGCTGCAGAAAACAAGAGTTTAGGAATACCAAGTCTACTAAGACAGCCTTGGATTTAGTATTCTAGAAGATAAAGGACAACAGGAAAAGAAACAAATTTAAGTTAGTGCACCAAAAAAAGGGGGGATTTATTACAAACTCATACCTTGTGTCCACACACTAGTAATAAAACAGTTCATCAATGTGGTTTTAAAAAAAAGTGTCCTGATGATGGCCTCATTTACATACCTTATTTTTTTGTGTTTAAAAAAATAATCACATCTTAAGGGAGGCAAAGCTGATGCTAAAGACACCATACCTTTTCTGTTAAAGTCTACAGATAAAGTTGTTCAACAGTTTGACACAATCAGGAATTATTTCTGAAGACATCTAAGTCTACATGGTCATACTACCCTCTGGAGTCACTTTTGTGGCAGTTTCAGTTGCTTTGGAAGGACACAGATGCATCTCTAGACTATGTCCACCTCGGACAGTTCGTAGTTCCGCTGTTACTCAGATTTGGCCATCTCTTCATCCAGACTGGTGTTTCTCCAAGAGTTATTAAATGAACAAAGGCAGCACTAACACAAGAAGTAACTTAGAATCTGCTCTACAGATGCCTGACGTAAATTAAGCTAGTTGTCTTGAAGAGTGGGTTAATTAAAATACAGTTCAGCCTCCCAAATCAAAGCATGTAACAGGTAGACTGTCTGAAGTGTAAGACACCTCCAAAAATGCAAACTCACCATTTAATCTGTAAAATGCATTTTAAGATCTCTGACTGCAGATCTGCCATTTAAAATCCTGTTCCCCACTGCTGAAAACAAACATGCTGATTTTTCAGACAACACAGAGAAATTCTTTTAATGTTTGCTTAAAATTTAGGATCAAAGAAAGAAGAAGTACAAGAAGTTTTGCCCTTATCTCTACTGACAACCCATACAACCAGTTTCAAGTTAGACAGCTGGTTGTTACACTGGGAGGATTTTTGCAATTCAATGAGTTGCAATAGCTTCTCTTTTTTATTTGGAACTACAATTGCTTGCAAAACAACTTGGAAGGAGCAATTGTGAAATAAGATACTAGACAGAAGGGCCTTGCTTTAAGTATCTTTTACTGTTGAATACGAAGTAACACAATGACAGCAAGAAATTGGTAGTATAGGTGATGATTTCTGAGAAACGAGACAACTCCCAGCTTGCCACAGGAGGCTACAAAGCCACCTTCGTTGCAGGCCACGTACCAGGATCTCTCCTGCCACTCAGCCCCTCTGCACCTACAGGGGAAGTCTGGCACATACTAGAGATACCAACACATACACATCTACTACATTCAAGGAGCAGATTTACTGTGTCCTGCAAATGATCAGAGGATGTTTGTGCCCTTATCCAAGTTAGATCTATAACTATTTACTTGGATTTCCTCAACTTCTTTCCCTCAAAAGAACAGAGCTCACTACACCATCCTCCACCTGCTTCCATACAGCTGATAAGGCTAAAACTTTGTCCAAAACAAATTTAACAGAGAAACATGAAGATCAGTTGCAAAGACTGGCTCTGAAAAAAATATTATGTAAATACATCTGTGAACTAACAGATTCAAAAGTGTTTTTCAAACAAAAACTAATATCAGAAAAGTATTCATTGGAAAATCTCAGAAGGCAAATATACAATCAGGAATCTTAACACTGAGCGGGTGCTTTTGCTTTTAGAAACTTTTTTCAATTACATGACACATTGTTCAAGTAAGAGCATCCCAAAATTGCAAGCTGTATGTCAAAACATTTAAGAAACCATAGAGCACCAGAGGAGAGCTGTTTGACATTGTAACTAGTCTAAAAAAAGAAATAATCAAAAGTAGCACAAACCTTAAGATATAGTTAAGAGTTACATAATTTGTAGGGAAAAGAAACAGAGGTTGATGAACACATCTCTCCAAATCTCAGCCAAGCAGCGTGACTCTGTTTAACCTCTCTTCCACTGCTAAACAAATTTTCTAAAGCAATATACTCGAGTACAAAAGCATCTTTGTTCTGGCACCAAGCTAATCAGTTTAAAGCTGCTGCAGAAAATATTTTTGGCGTAAAGCCAACAGACAAGGTGTTTACAGATAGCATTAAGGAGAACAGACAGAGTGCAAGAATGATTTTTACCCCCAGCAGTTTCAAGCTCAAGGTGGCACTGATCTGTATATACTCACTACAGGAAAATTAAAACAGAAGCCCACAAATGTCAAATCTGTTTTCTATTTAACATTGCTTAAGACAGCAATGTAGAGTTACATTTTAAAGAATTAAATTTTAAAAATCCCCAAAGCATTGGTGCATTTGAATATAGATGAATTTAGCTTTTTTTTTTTTAAATAAGGCCCAACAAATCTCGTCATTATTTAGTCACAAATTATAACAAAACATGCTTTTAGGAGACTAAACTATGCTTTTAGGAAAAGGACTCAGAATAGCTAGGACAGACAGTTAAAGTCAACTCCTCTTACTTTTTAAGAAAATAAAGCTTCTCAGTCAACATGAAGAGGCACAAGTGAATTAACCAAAGAATCCACCATTTACTATTTACAGCCAAGTACATATAGCGCTTGCAAGAGTTGCATATTGTAATTTAATATCCTGCAAGTGAGTTTTAAGGACTTTATAATGAAACGTGTCTCCTGTTGTCATCTCTATTATTCCTGTATTTACGATGCAAAGCACCCCACAACAAATTGCACTCCAGGGCCTGTGAGGACTGCATCCCCTCCAGCATTTTATCTTCAGTAAGATTTTTCTCACAGACAGAGTGACTCCCACACATCTGGATTTAATCACAATACATCAGTTTAACCTTTAAATTCCAGATGTCAACAGTACCTGTTAATCTGTTAGACTGCAGAATGAAATTCCAATAAGCAACTGTTTTCCACAAACCCACAGCCATTCTTGACTCATGCAGTATCAAGCCCCAGTTTAGATACAGCACTGAAGAGGAGTTTAAAATATTTTAAAGGAATGCAGTTAAATATAATTAATAGAGTCTCAGGGAAATAACATGATTTCATTTCATTACAGGATCTCCAGGTTTCTTACCACATTAACCAATACACACAAATGCTTAGGACACACAGCTTTCTAGCTTTCTTAAATTAGGAGCCAAACCTGAACAGAGAAGGGAGTGCTGACTCTGGCACATGAACATTTCTGAGATTTTGGAGTCACAGCATCACAGTTGTCACTTTTTCTTAATAAACATTGTAAAAGCATCCTGTTGCTACCATTTCAACCCCTTAAGGTGCTCCTTGGATGCTATACACTAAGTTAATATTATTTATCCTGTGCCATCAATAGCAGGTATTTGTTCAGACATTTGATTTTCAACTTTAGAGACACAGCCAATAAAGATCCGTGCAATCAGACAAGTTAATCACACCTAAACCAATTATGCTGCGCAAATAATGGCACATCTCTAACTCCTGCAATTCAACTTTAGTCACAGGCAAATTATCACAAATTAAATACAGAATCAAGTTATTTCCTTATTTTCCATCAAAACAAAGCTGTTCTCTATGGCAAAGATGCTGATGGAACCAGAGCCTCAATTTAATCAACAGAAAAAGTGGTCACAGCTAATTCAGAACAAGTACAGTGCTGGAAGTGCTAGACTCAGATGCCAGCCTGGGTTCTTTACTCCTTAAAACTCTACAGCCAGAAGACTCCAGTCTCATAAGGAAGCTGGTGACAACCAATACTTTATACGTAGCTTTTCCCGCTAATCAATTCTCGGCACAATAAACTGCAGTGGGTTAATGTTATTTCTAGTTCAATTTCACTATCAATTCCTTGCACTAGAATTATAGCAAGTAATCCATCATTATTTAAACAAAGGTAGAACCAAAGGTATAAGGTGTTACAAATGCAACACTACTAACAGTCTGCATTAACATGTAACACTGGAAACAATCTAAAAACATATGGTGTTAAAACACAAACTCAATAATCCCAGTCTCACAAAGTGGCTTATCTGTCCTCGTCATATGGCTACTGTAGGAGATTAAACAGAATCATAGACCTTTTCTACCTCCAGGTGCTATTAAAGCACATGAACTATTGTTCATGCCTTTGGCAATTCAGGACTGAAAACATAGGCCTTATTAGACTACATTATCCTCGGTACAAATTAAGCAAACATTTTGCCAGCCCCACAGCAGCTGGCAAGCAGCCACATCTATTTTGAATATCGTGTTTGTGTCACACTGAGTGGGACAGTTGATACAACTGTCCTGTGCCCAAGCGTTTTCTAAGGAAAACAGGCCTTTCTTAGCAACAACCACACACAACGCACATCTTTATAAAGTAGCTAAGCAATAAGCAGTCTGGTATTCAAAGATCAGCTGGCTGCTTTATGACAGGAATATTCATATATAGACACACACACACCTGCATGCACATAAACAGAAAAACAAGGGCAGAAATCTGGTTTTCTTGACTTCTCCAGATTAAATACCAAGTCACATCACTAGACTTCTCCCCCTTCATGAACAAAAGCAGACACTAGAAAAAGACACCCAGAACTTGGAGGCAAAGCAACAAACTAAGCAGGCCTCACACACTTGAGGTTAGCTAAGTGAAATAAGCCTGTGATTTTGAAAGCTTCAGAAGGTTTTGTTAGGAAAGTGTGGCAAGAGTAGCACATTACAAAGTTATTCTTTAATTTATACTGACATTTAATACTTCATGTAATAAGACTTCCAAGATTCCTTTCCATCCTGTAACAGCCTCTGTCCTTGTCTGATCAAGATCAGAATTTTAAGTGAAAGGCATCCAACATACAGAGTAGAAAACCACAGAGGTTTAAAGTTTATTTTCATTTGCTTAGATACAAACAGAAAGAAGCATTTGATACTTAACTTCATTTTATCTAACTAAACACAAGCAATAAAACAGAAAATATAAATAAATTGCCTGAGGAAGCCCTTGCAAGACAGATGAGTTGTGAATACCTTTCATCCATAATTACTATGGAATTCAACATGATGAAATAGGACTGAAAGATTTTCTCCATACATCACACCATTCACTGCAACATAGTACAACTGGATAAACGGATGATTCACAGACTCCAAGCGCACTTACCTTTCCTCTGAATGAAAATCCGGAGGAGAGGATTGGCTGTAGATACTGCTTTATGATAATTGTCATCATTATTGATGGGCAGCAGGTCTCCATGAATGTCCGTATATCCCACTAGAACATCAACATTTGGAATCTTGTGCACATGCTGCAATAATCCATAGAACTCCTCAAACTTTCCAGGTTTAGATCTCTCCAGAGAAAATCGTCGAAATTCTGCTCCAAACTACAACAAAATACATCGTAAATCATTAATAAGATAATTCAACATCCTCAAGCAATAGAATTATTTGAATGTTATACCAGAAATGTTATGGAATTAAAAGAGCACCAAAACCTGCAACCAATAATTTTGAAGTTGCATAAGAAGGTCAATTTAAACTGTTCTTTTTCCTGAAGCTGTAACTATTCTGGGTTTGATAAAAGATGTACTTCTGAATATACAAAAGTTGTTTCCATTGTTCTGCTTAGGCCAAAGAATTCACTAACACAGGAGTTGAGCATTAAAATGACAAACCTATGTAAGAGTAATTGCAGATTCTAATATGAAAGAGCCATGCCCTCAGTAAGCAGAATTCATCCCCAGCATGGATGGTGGTGGCTCAAAACCAAGATGATGATTAACCTCCTGTGGTATGCAACTGCCTGGACCTTTTTCAAAGAAATTTCAGTGCACTTTAGAACGGTATGTATAGATTGTTTTGCACCTCTAGTTAACCTACGCAAGACTGAGTAGGTTTCAGATTCTCAGTTGTTTGGGCAAGAAATTAAAAAGCCACTTTGACTTGAGGACTATGGAGAACGGCTGCTACTTTTCAGTTCAAGCTACCTCCAGTAAAGCTCTAGCAAGCTGATTTCAAGTCAATTCTGCTCTTGCCTAAAGAGGGATATAAAGGAGGCAACCAGCTACTCCTTAAGAGCATTCAGAAGATTCAGCTGCATGATCAAGACTCATATCTTGATTTTATAGCCTTTTGAAGTGTGATGGCATCCAGGGTATAAAAACCAGACAAGATTTCAGAAGATATGGAAAAAGAAAGCATTTAATCACTGGCACTGTACTTTCAGGGGTAGCATTAGTGTTTAGTCAGTATGATCATTCAACAACAACAAAAAAAACCCAGCTCCCTAGACCACTTTAGCTTCAGTTTAATTTACCATCTATATTAAACACTTATTAAAAAAAATGTTAGCAATGATTCAGTGGTGGTAGGCATAAGACCAAACTGGGTGCAAATAAAAGTGATGTAGACTAGAAAAACTGTAGTTTTAGCAGACATAACTGGTGAACTTTAGTGCTCTACCCAACACAGGTGTAACAAACTAAAGACACTAAAAGGAATTACAAGACAGCAGCAATCAGGTTTCAAAATAGAGATCAGCTTGTATATAAATTAACAGGGGAAAAAACTAATAATTAAAAAGTAGAAAACAAAGTAAATCAGATGTTGACATTTTTTGTGAATTATTGTCAACCACCAGTGCACAAAGTCGTTAAGTAATTTCTTTAGTTTCAAGCAGAACAGATGGGCACATGGAACAAAATACTGCCTGAAAGTTTGAGCCTCAGTATCACATACTTGGGTGTCCCTTACA
Organism: Phaenicophaeus curvirostris; assembly: GCF_032191515.1. Taxonomy (NCBI): domain Eukaryota; kingdom Metazoa; phylum Chordata; class Aves; order Cuculiformes; family Cuculidae; genus Phaenicophaeus; species Phaenicophaeus curvirostris. Next base: position 1,554,509 of record NC_091409.1, on the reverse strand, counting down.
TGGAAGGGAAGTGAAGGTGCACATTACCAAGCCTCCAGACCAACCTTTACCTCACATTTGATTACAACCTTTTGGAGTTAAAAGTTCTCACATACAAACAAAGGAATGAAAATAAGGAGACAAGGACCCCATTGTTCGCACATTAACACCAAAACTAACACCATGATAACTCAAACAGCAGGGCAAAACAAGCTCTACCTTCCAACACCCCACCTTCCTCCAGGAGTTTCAAATAAAGGAATTATCTGGGAACATTCCTCTTCTAGAAATACTCCAGTTACAGTAACATTAACTAACAATAAGGCTGACGGGATGATTCATGCCTGCTCACAAGAAAAGCAAAGCCAAGCCTGCAGGAGGAACTCTCATCACGTCAGAAGCAGCATGCTTCACCATGACGTCAGTGAAAGGTTTTATCCTGTCTCTCTCAAATCTTTCTTCAGCTATGCGAAGCATTTATGCCACAGGAATTGTCCATGCATTGCATCAATTTAAACTGTTTGGCTTCAAAAGACTACATAGTTTAAACGTACTTCACTTATAAAAGTTTAAAAACAAAGGGCCAGATTCTCAAACACTTGATTTTATAGATAGCTAGTGCAAACACTGAAAGACTAATAATCTGGCTAGTGTTTCCTAGCGTGGTTTATTGTATGCTCGATACTATTATAAAGCAGATAAAGACAAGTAAAACTATGCACTTTCATTGTTTATTTTAACCCCCGGAAACATTTTCAGTTGATATCAAATGTTGCTCTCCTTTCCATTAAACAGGCAGAACTAACAACTTTTAAGAAATTTAGAGGAGATGAAAGATCAGAAGAGACTAATTTGAGAACAGACAACTTCTTGCACTTGAGCTCTTTACAAATGATCTTTGTTACATGGTAACTCAGCTGGCAAAACACAGTAAAAGTGATGCCAGTGTACTAGCAAGTTACTAGGGATACCCACTTTCTTTAAGTGCCCCATAACACAGCACACGCTGCTGCTGTACTGCAAGTCCCCAGCAACAACAGAACATCAACTACAGTAACCGGATCAACCTTATCAGTGTATTTATTTCACAGCATTCATTCTGCAAAGAAATATAAAATTCAAGTTTCCCACCCCCCTGTTTTATGACTTGGAATAACATCTAGAGAACCAGAAGCTTATTTCAGGGCTTTCACACCACCAAAAGGAACTCTAGTTTGGGGTATAAAGCTTGAGTTTCTATGATGAGAGAAAGGGCTAACTGGAATTAATAGATGATGGAGATTCTCTAAGGCAAGTTCACATCAGTTACTCAAATTGAATAAACCAGACTAACAGAAGGATTTTGCTCATATAACTGCAACTACAGTTGGGCTATGCTGGCACTGCTGTTAGCTGCGACACGATTATTGATTTGGAGCATCTAAATAAAGAGCCGTGCGTTGCCGATGAGCCTTCAGAGCCCAGACCACTCCACTGTAATGGTCCCCTCCACCTCCCACACAAGCCTTTCTTCTTCTTCCTTACAAGTTATTATTCCTATAAAAGGATGATGACTCCTATGCTATATTAAATCAAGATGCTGTTAAATAATGCATTAGCGACAAGTAGCTCTAGGAATGCCTTGAAAACTGCTTCCTAACATGCACTTAAGAGACAGTCCCTATTCATTAGGACTTCTACACTTCTCTCAACAAACATATCACAGGTGATCCCTTCTTATTTTCCATCAAGAAACACACAGTGGGGGAAGAGTAAGGCTAGAGTTTTGGGTTGAGTCAACAAGTATTTTGTCTATAAACACATTGTACTGATTGTTTTCAATCTTACAAGAGCATAGATTAAAACAAGACTTCACCAACCGCGAGAAGAGCTGTGATTAACTAGCATTTGAAATCATAGCTACCAGCTACCCCTGTGCTTTCTCATTTTGTCCCCATGAAAGTTAACACTTCAAAGAAATCATCATCATTCAAGCCACAGAGACCAACCACATATTTTCTAGAAGTTTCAGCACTATGTTATACTATCCTCAAAAAACCACACAATACCACAAGTCCTAACTGCTTCACCTACACTGCTGCTTTGGCACTTGATCAGCAGGAAAGGAAGGTCAAATACAGAACACTGACCACAGACTATAGACAAGTTTAAAGAAAGCTCACGAGATATTTTTCTGCCAATGGAAGAAAACACAATCCCATGCAGAAGTGCAGTAAAAAGGGGATTTAACCCAAATTACACACATTTAAATAACAGCTTGACACTCCACCTACTATTGCACATACAACAACTGTTAACTACAGAGTGACACGCCAACAAAATATTACAAATACAAATACAAAGCAAAAATCTAACTTCTTTCAGAACATCAAAGTTCTGTCAGCAAGACTTTGCCTAACCAGCACGTGAGAAACTCACAATATGCAGGAATGGATGCAGGTACAACCATGAGAGGATTTACAGAATTGCACAAAGCTTTGACAACAAGAAACTGTTGTTTTAAGCCTTAACATACAGACACACACTCATAAAAATCGGCAGCGTAAAAACCTCCAGCGGCCTCTAACAGAGGGCAACCTCTCCCCTAAGGTAAGTTTGTCAGAAACTTTCCCCAAACATCTACTTCTCGGCATGTTTTCAGTCTACGCAGGAACTCAGAGACCACTTGTCTCTCCTGTTTATTAAAACACTTCAGAACTCGCTGTTGTTTCACCTCCCGGTGCCACCGGCCCAGCCCCGCACCAACCGGGCGGCCTGAGGAGCCTGCGGGCGCCGGTTGGAGCCGGGGCGGCCAGACGGGGAGGGGAGGCGGCCCCAGCCGCACCGGGACCCCCGCGGCCCCCCCAGCCGGTGCTCGGGACCCCCCTGCCTCCCAGAACACGCGGCCCCACAGCTCCCCCCACGCCCCCAGCGGGACTCCCGTTTCCCGGAGCCCCGTGGCCCCCCCAGCATTCCGGAGCCCGGGACCCTTAGGGTCGCTCCAGCCACACCGGGACCCACCGCTTCCCCGATCCCGGGACCCCCGCGGCCGCCGCAGCCGCCCCGGGACCCCCCGCCTCTCAGAGCCCAGCGAACTCACTGTCTCTCTACCCGCATTCCGGGACACCCAGCGCCGCCCCAGCCCCCCCCAACATTCCGTAGTCCGGGACCCTTCGGGTCGCTCCAACCGCACCGGGATCCCCCAACATGCCAGAGCCCGAGACCCGCCGCCCCCCCCGGAGCCCCGCGGCCCCAGGGCCGCCCCAGCCGGAGCCGGGGACCCTCAGGGTCGCTCCAGCCACATCGGGACCGCTCAGTATTCCGGATCCCGGGACCCCCCGGCTCCCCGACCCCGCGGCCCCACAGCCGCCCCCCAAGCCGGAGTCCCGGGACCCCCGGGGCCGCCCTGGGCAGGTGAGTCAGCAGCCCGGGGCCCCTCTCCGCGGGGCAGGCCCGCCCCCACCCCCCGGCCGGCACGCACCTTGCTCTTCACCTCCATGGTGCCCAGGCCCCGGCTGCCCGCGGCCCCGCGGTGCTGCCGGTTCATGCCGCCGCAGGGTCGGCGTCGCGCCCGCTCTTCTCTCTCTGTCTCCCGGGTGTCCCCGAACGCGCCGCGGGGAGAGAGAGAGCGAGAGAGCCAGACGGGGAGCAGCGAGCGGCGCGGCCCGAAGCCAACCCGCCCCCGGCAACCGCGGCCGCTCCGCCGCCTCCGCCCTGGGCCGGGAGGGGCGGGGCCGCGGCTGCTCCTGGCACCTGCCGCGCGCCCCGCCGGCAGCGCCGCCACCGCGCACGCGCCGAGGGGCGGGGCCCGCGCACCTGCCGCTGTGGCGCGTGCGCAGTCGCCGCCTGGCGTGGGCGGGGGGGGCCCCGCACCTGCGGCCGGCGGGGGGCGGGGCCGCGCACCTGCCGCTGTTGCGCATGCGCGATCCCCGGCCGGCGGGCAGGGGCGCCGGCTAGAGAAGGGCGGGGCCGCGCACCTGCCGCTGCCGCGCGTGCGCAGTCGCCGCTGGCGGGAGGAGGGGGCACGTGCGCGGGAAGCTGAGGAGGAGCTGCTGAGCGAGAGGGAAATGGCGGGGGGGCGCCCTCCTCTCCTCGCTCTCTGCCAGGCAGCAGGTATGGGGTGTGCGTGTCCAGCGCCTCGGACGTGTGGGGATCCTCCGAGACCCAGCAGCGCTGGTTTATGTACTGACCGAAGGTGTAAAGTAAGCCCAGATTGGGGTGAGGCTGAAAGTTTGAGCTCTCTTACTCTCAAGACGGGTCTGTCCACCCGTCATGGGCATGTGGAGCGGACATTGTGGAGTTTGTTTTTATTTTAATTACAAATAATGCTGGAGTATCTGTTACTGTGTCAGAAGAACCACTCAGTCTTATGTAACGTTGTTTATTGGTTTAATTGTGAGGTAGCTGAATTATTTTCATATAGAGGTGTGTTTGGCTGCCTTGAGGGGGTACTGATAAAGGTCCTTAGTGGAGAGACCGTGAACACCACCTCATCTGAAGAAAAATTACTTTTAACTTATATAATTTTACTTGTATCGGCCAGAAGGATGCCCGTAGATTAAAGTAGTTACGTCAACGTACCTTTCATAGGCCTATAGATTAGGTTTCCGCTAATAATGCAGATTATAAGGAGTATACCTTAGAGACCTATAGATTAGTTTTCTCCCTAATCTATAAACCTGACAGTCGAGACAAGACATCCTTATGCAGACATTATACAGATGGCTTGAAGGAAGTTCAAACAACTCCTTGCAGCTGAGAAAAGGTACGTGTCTAATCCTCAGGTCCCAGTTGATAATTGGTAATTAAAAAACAACATCCAGTGCTGAATTACTTTGAAGTCGGTGCCTTTTTGTGTTCAGTAGATCTTACTCCCGTCATGCCAAAGGCAAAGAAATTACAGCTACCACGCAAGCCAAGAAAAGGTGTAATTAGTACAGAGGATGTTGTTAATTGTTACGTATGGTTTCCTGTCAGACTGTCTAGGCTAATTCAAGTCTGCCCATACTTTGTATAGTGTGTTTTGGTTTTATGCTGCAAAAGGATACAAAGGGAATTCACACCATAGATTTAGATCAAATCTGTGATCCTGGTACAATAGAAGACAGATTACAGCTATGTGAGGAAGGCTTGGATAAAACCTCTCATTTTGTCACTTTATAATTACAAAATTGAAGAGTTTGGACTGCTTTCTATTTCTGTCTTCTACAGTGGGCTTTGCTTAATGAGCGATAGGAAAGAGGAAAGCACAGAGAAGAATGCAAGTGATGGAAGCAAACAGTGCCTTCCCTAGGTTTTTAAAGCTATTGGTTTGCCCCTTTTCTTTTGGAGAAAGGAAGAACATCCTGTAGATAGTTTGTGCTTTAAGCTGTCGTGCAGCTCATTTTATTGCTATAGATTTATGAAGTATCGTCTAAGATAATTTTTTTTCTCTTGTGCATTCCTAACATGGTTGGAGTGCCATGTGGTGGGTGTGGTAGCGTGCTTAAGGAGTCAGGGCGAGTTTCAAGTCACTGGAACCAACCTAATAAAAAGTATTAATCACTGGCTTGCTTTCATCACAAGGAGCTGATGTATGAGGAAGGAATGTGATAAACAATTTGATTTCAGTTAAAGGTAGAGAGAGGCAGGCTTTTTGTACTAGTTGTAACACAAGTTTATAGAGCTATTTTAGGCACAAGTTCTGTAAAACCTGTGAATCAGGCTTGATCGAGCTATTCATGGCACATTCAGTTCAGTTTCAGCTTCTGTAAAGTTGAAAGACAGGTTGGGTTTCCTAATCTATGGTCAGTTGGGGAGGTGTTTTCGGAGGTCTTGTTTTTCTTTGTTTGTTTTGGTGTAGAAATGTGATAACTCAGTCCACCATGGAATGCAGTGAGATTGAGCTGTAACACTTCTTCCACCTCTTGAGACTTCTCACTTCTCACATGGAATGCCATTCCATACAGCCCTCCTGGGGTTGAAAGAATACTTTCAAGATAAAGCATAAGAAATGTCTGCCAGTGTATGCTGACTGTTACTGATGTATAGCTCAGGGCTTATGCTATTTATATTTATACCGATATTCTTTTTTTACCCTGTCAGTGCTAGCTCAGTAGTGTGATTGTTAGGTTCAGCAGGTTACAATCTGATCTTGTATTGGAGTTGATGAGATGTTGGTTTTTGAGGGGAAGATTAAAATGAAAGGGGAAAGAGAGCTTTATTTAAAAAACAATAATAATAGGGTCAGACCACAGATTCTTCCGCTTTCTTTAAAAAAAAATCTACCTGCAGGCTTTCATTTTGATACTCTGCAATTTGGATACATTAATCTTGCACACCAGTTATATTTCCCTACAAAGAAGGGAGTTTTCAAGAACTGTGTATGTGCTTGGATGGCTGCATTTTCAGAATAGAAGGGGCACATGTGACCTCAAATTGCTTTGATCTTCCCCGTAACGAGTGGTATAGACAAAACATTTTTGTCATAAAGACATCTGATACTCACAAATGCAAATAATATTGTAGAGCACTAGTTTAGGTGCACATGAAGACATGGAAATATGTTTCCTAACATTCTTTGAACAAACACTCCTGGTCCTGGAGTGGGATATGTGAATTTACAAATGTTGCACTAGAGAGGAAGAATTTGAGAAGGGTAGCTCGTTATGTTTTATCTCCATGAAATACAATCCATACCAACAGCACTGTACAAACACAAGAGCAAAGCTCAGCAAGTAAACCTCATTGCATGGCAGTGTGGTCAATTTATTAATAATAATAGCTTTGACATTGGACCTTTAATAGAGGATGTGTTATAAGTCCTTTTTGGAAAGTATGCTCTTAGTCCCAGCAGTGGATGGCCTGTATTTTTGTGATTTTTCTTGATTAGGGGCTTTAGTTGTGACAAACTTATGAATTTTCTTGAAAATACTTTCCTAACAAGCCAAGAGAAAGTACTGATGTATTCATTTATATTCTCTGAGGTTTCTGACTAAAATAATTGAAAGCTTTTAAAGCTTTTTCTTCCTATTCATTGAGTAATCCATTGCTGTTCAATGACTCTGGACTACTTTGAAATTTTTCCTTATTTAACCACAGTGTGGTACTAATCACAGCTGACATCTCACACTTGCACCTGCGTGTGCAGTTTAATGATTTAACTTGTCTGGCTTAAGTGCTCCGTGCTGGTGTTTGAGCTGAACAGGTCAACAGATAACACTGTTTCTTTCCTTAAAGTGATTAGTGAACATTACTTATTTGTCTTTCCAGCACTTACTGAGTAGTCCTGATCTAGAATTTCGAAGAAATATGACAGATGAAAAGCATAATTGCTCCAAAATGTCTTTTAAACTTCACTTGGTACAGGTTAGAATTTTAGCTTTGTCTTATTCTCAGAGAATTAGATTAGAACTCCACCTAATGAACCTTTTGGAATAAAGACTTTACTTTTAAGCTTGTCTGGAAAGCACCTAACTGCTGTTGGTGAGCAAAGCAATGACCTCCTAGCAGCTGTAACCTCGAATAAGTAATACTTCAGGTGCCATCTGCTGAGTAATGAGCACTTGTGCCTTTGACTGCAAAGGAACGTTTTTGTACAGAACGGCGTTGATAGATCTTGCAATTATTTGTGGCTGCACACAGTGTGCGTATAAAGCAAATTATTAGGCTTTATCAGTTGCTAAAAGTAATTTTCTGTCAAACAAGGATAACATTCGAGCTGTGAAGTTGAGCAGGCTGTTATGGATTCTAACAGCTCAATCCTTAATAACCAGGCAGCTGCTGCTGGGCAGCGTCCTGCTTCCCTGCTAGATGGGACCGCGGTGTCTTTACGCTCTCTCGGCCTGCAGGGTGCGATGTTCAAACGCTCATCGCTTGGCTCTCTGTTATTTTGACCTCTCTTACCAGCCTGGTTGTATCAAGTCTCTCCTGCCCCGGGCTGTCGCAGGTACTCGTTCAGAAATCTTGCATTTAACCTCTATTCCTAAGCCTGCGTGCATTTCTGTCAGTGCCTTCTTTCTGAAACAGCTCCTGTGCGCTGGATGTGCCCGGGTTGGACTGGGGGATGTGCTGGAAGGAAGGGAAGTGCTCACAAGAGCTGCGATGCTTCTGTGACTTGCCTGACTGTGAGAAAATAAAATAATTTCTCAAATGATACCTGCAGCCAATTGCAAAATAATAGAATTATAGACTCATAGAATAGTCTGGGTTGGAAGGGACCTTAAAGATCATCTAGTCCCAACCCCCTGCCATGGGCAGAGACACCACCCAGTAGCTCAGGCTGCCCAAGGCCCATCCAGCCTGTCCTTGAACCCCTCCAGGGATGGGGCAGCTACAGCTTCCCTGGGCAACCTGAGCCAGGGCCTCCCCACTTTCATAGTGGAGAAATTCTTCCTTATGTCTACTCTAAATCTGCTCCTCTCCAGTTTATACCCGTTGCCCTTCGACCTATCACTACAAGCCTTTGTAATGATAGTTCTTTATAAAATAATTCATTATTACGATTATTGGATAAGACGTGAGGCATCCAAGATCGCTCAGCCGTGCTCCAAAGCCAGTGCTGGAAGCGGCCGCGCCGCGGGTGAGGTGCTGGGAGGGCGCTGTGCCGGGGGGGTTGTCCTGCTGGGGTGGGGATGGAGCCGGGATGGAGCGGGGAGGCGCCCCCGGCAGAGAGCGCTGTGCCCCGCCGGTCGTGATACTGGCCACATCTGTGCCAAACGCCTCTGTACAACAGCTGCTCTCCCAACCTCAGGGCTGTTTCTAACTTCTACACAAGATTAATCCAATAATGGCTTAACAGTTCGTTGCTTTATAGCTGAAATCAGCAACTGAAGTCAGCAACAGTTTAGGAAAAGGTAGAACAATTATTAGGAATATTTTTTAGGAAAATATAAAGCAATTGTTGTATTTAGAAAATTCAAATTAAGTGAGTTTTTTTTCTACTCAATATTTTAATACGTGCATACCTGAACAAGTGAACCCTGCCTGAAATTACAAGGTTTAGGCAAGCAGACATTTATACGCTAACATAACCAAATAGTAATTTATATGCTTATTAGCCAAATAGTAATTATGCAGTGGTAATAAGTAAAAATAGGAAAGTACAAGCCAAGGGGAGTAGAAAAAACAATTCAGCTTTTCCATGTATGTCACATTTGCAAATACTGAATCCATCTGAGTTCAACCATGGTCCCGGTTGTGTCCCACTTTTAGAAGATACGCTGTGCTTCTGCTGGCTCATCTCTTCATTCCCCTCCTGAATTATAATACTGCGAAGTATAAACTCCACTGCAGGGAGATGCAGAAAGGAGCAGAAATATTCACATGCTTAGAGTTCATAATGTCTGTAATTACAGTTTAATCTTGTGTAATGCATCCCAAGGAACTCTGAGTGATGTTCTTTATGGAGGGATGGTTTGTTACAACATCTCAAGTTTGTTGTCTTATAGTAATGAATGTAGCTGGTCACTATACTGGTAGATTGATGGATAATCTAGTCCTGTGCAGATTGCTTTGTATTTATTAATATTTCAGTTGCCTTCTCAAATTAGAAGAATATGAAATAAAAAATGGTGGAGACACAGAAAAATGTTTGCATACAGATTGCTTGCATAAAGAGCAGCAAGAGAAATGATTGTATCTTCCAACTCAGCCTGGTGTAAAGGATCATATTAATAGTCCTAACTATGAGTTATGAGCTACTGCTGTTACAAACAGTTATGGTCTATAGCAGCCTTTCTAAAAGTCAGTTTAGTCTGAATCTACCCGAGAAGGCCAATCTGCTCACTTAGTTTGCTGTCTGTAGTTCAGTTGGCTTAGAAAACAAACAAAAATTACTTAATTCAGTACTTAAACAATGAAATGACAGTCAATCTGATGGTGCCAGAACACTGGTGAGGCTGAAACACTGAATGTGCTGTTGCAACCATCCTGAATATTTCATTGAGAAATGATCTTTGCTTATCACTGGCATAGATGCTGAGTTGCTGAATTTGTGAGGTACAATTGTGAAGTACTTTGAGATCCTTGGAGGAAATGGACTAGTGGTTTTTAATGTCCCTTTAGGTCTGACAGATGTCACAATGTATTTTATTTTTTCATTGTAAATATTATAATGGTGCCAGCAGTGGACTGTTTACTGCTTTTCATATGCGTGAGAATACTAAACATATGTATTTTTAAAGGAAATTCCAGAAGAATGCGAAACTAGCTTGTAACAATAATTTGTAGGTTTGTGTCCATTGTTTTCAAGAATATGTAAATTGTTACATTATAGAACTTGCTTTGAACCCTGCTGCATAATTAGCTGCACTAAACATCAGTATTCAATTTGGAAAATCTGTAGCCAAGTGTTTTATTAGAATTTCTTGGAAAAGGGGAATGTGAACAAAACCATAGAGCAAATGATCTAAAGTGCAGTTAAAAATAATGAAAACCAAGCACCAGGCACATAAACACACCAGATGAAGACACAGCAAACAAAGGTCGCAACCCCCAAAATGGAATGAAAACGTGTAAGGACAATCCTCAGCTGAAGTAAACAGGGAACTCTGCACCGGGAGTGATGGAACCTTGGTTGTTTGCATTACCTGAGGGTCTGGTCTGTGAAATTTATTAAAAGTTTCGCGTTCAGAGGAAATGACAGTGACAGTAAAGTTTTTTTTGGTCAGCTGGTTGTGTAGGGCTCCTGCAGAGATTTGGTGTTCTGACAGATGTCCTCCTGCAAATCCAGTTAAGTTGATTTAAAATAGCTGCTGTGCGCTCCACCTTGCCATGGGGCTGGCACGCGAAGATGAGTCTGTACTTAAACTGCTGCAGTTTCACCGTCCACGTTTGCAGATAGTCCTGCAGCCATGAGTTGGTCTGATACTGTTCACACTGATGGGTCTGAGGCTGGAGCACACGTTAAGTTTTGCTGACTGTCCTGTAAGATTGGAAAACCTGAGCAGAGCAGCAGGATGTGGAGCTGTCTGCAGCTTAAACTGCTGCCGTGACGTTTGCCAGAGGGTGATTCCACGAGCAGTCAGTGTGATTGATCATAAACTCCCCAAATACTAGAAAAATCAAGAGAACAGTTAGCGGACTTATGGTTATTGGAACATGCCATGTACTTTAGCTGTGTAAGTCTAAGTGTTTGCATCTCCTTGCTTTGTCTCGCTGGGTGCACGAGCTCTGATACTGGCCTATTGCCTTTTTCTGTGCCCCAAGCCCCAGTCAGTTTCAAGATCCAGTATGAAACCCACTTTTACTTGCGTCTCAGCACCGTTCTTTCCCATGTATATAAAGCCTAAAGTGCTTGAGTTGTTTGCTCAGCCACCTCTTTTGCCCATCTGGTTTTGTCTCTGATTGCTCTCACTTTCATGTGTGTTAATTCCCTCATGTGTCATCTTAAAAACACATTCAACTGTGCAAGAGGTCTTCCCTTGCCTCTTTCAAGAGTTTCCTTTAATCGTGCATGCAGAAAAATACAAATTCTAATCAATTTCATGAAGTACTGCAAAAGCAAACAGCTATTCTGCCCTCACAGGTCCTTGTGTGGGATCCCTGGTCGCCTGGTGCCTTCAGAACTTTAGTTTGTGCTTTATCCTCCTGAAACAGGGTGGGAGAACCCTGTTATGTGTCCTAGATGTTGCTGAATGTGGTCAAAAAGGGAGCAAACACTATTAGTAATAGTTATTGTAAGAGCGTGTCCAAATTCCAAGCAGTCAGCTCATTTTCCTCATGGGGAGCGTCTGGCTTCCTGTGCCATGGGTCACTCGGCGTGATGGGGAAACAGCGCTAAACATCACAGGGGAAAATGGAAGAGAGGTGAGACACCCCGTGATCCAAGGTGCTCTGCCCAAGGCAGGAACACCTTGGGGTGTTGGCGTTTACCTGGTGAGGCATTGTTCAAAGAAAAAGAGGTGTGATTGTGTGGGTTACTGCGGTAAGGAACTGGGGGATTTCAGCTGCTTTGTACAGAACTGTTTCCCATCTTTTTTTGCCAGGATTGTCCGGAAGGTGGCTAGGAAGCTGGCAGGAGGGAGCTCGGTTCTCCAGGAACAGTCTCTGCCTGAAGAGACAACACGGAGGTCAGTAGCGGGTGCAGCTGAAAGGGCTCGGGGCAGGGGTTGGTCGAGGGAGGATCAAAGACGGCAGTGACACGGCTGCAGGAAACCTGCGGGAGGGTAGGACTGAAAAGGGAGGAGGCAATCAGAGAAAGAAAAATGACGATCACGGAAACACTAAGGGTTGCGAGAGGCGAGAGTTTTACAAGGAGCAGTGGAGAGAGAGTGGGCTAAGAGGAGAAGAAAGGAGGAGCGAGCAATGGATGGGGGAGATGGGAAAGGAAGGAATCCGGGCACGGAGAAGATGCCCGAGAGGGAGTGAAGGGTGAGAGTCGGGGGCAGGGGAACGGAGGGATAGACGGGGGCAGGGGCCGCGTCCCCGCGCCTGGAGCCGGTGTCACCGCCCCGCACGGGACGAGCGAGGGGGCGCCTGAGCCGCAACTTTCCCAGCCCCCGGCAGCGAACGGCTCCGCCGCTTCTCGGAAAGGGAGCGCGGCCGGGCACGGGCAGCGGCGATAAGCGGGGCTATCGCGGCTCTCCCGCCCCGGCAGCCGCGCTCCGAGCCGCGCACGGAGGAGGCAGCAGCAGCCGCAGCCGAGCGAGGGGTCCGGTGAGCGGCGGGGACACGGGGCAGCTGCGGGGGCTGGGCACCCATGGGGGGTGGCAGGGCGGCGGAGGGCATGGCACCCATGGGGGGAAAGGGGGGCTTGTCACATATGGGGGGTTCAGGGCACACATGGGGGCAGACAGGGCACCCATGTGGGGAACAGGGCATCTGGGGTTGGCTTGTCACCTATGGGAGGGGACAGGGCACCCATGAAGGGGAAAGGGCACCGAGGGTGGGGAACAAGGCACCTGTGGGGGGGACAAAGCACCTATGGGCAGGACAGGGCATCTGGGGGGGGGTAGTTGTTACCTAGGGGGGTGGAGAGGGCACCCATGGGGGATAAGGAACTTAAGGGGGGCACATATGGGTGGCACGGCACCTGTGGGAGGGACAGGGCATATGAGGGTGGCTTGTCACCTGGAGGGGTACAAGGCACCCATGGGAGAGATGGGGCATCTGAGGGGCATGTCACCTATGGAGGGGACAAGGCACTGATGGGGAGAACAGGGCAGCTGGGGCGTGGCTTGTCACCTGTTGAGTGGACAGGACACCTATGGGGCAGAGCATGTCACCTACTGGGGAGACAGGGTACCCATGGAGGGGCATGTCACCTAGGGAGGGTGGACAGGGCACCTATGGGGAGGACAGGGCACATATGAGGGTCTTCTCACTTATGGAGGGAGGTATGTCACCCATAGGGGAGTGCATGTCACCTATGGAAAGGACAGGGCACCTATGGAGGGGGGCATGTCACCCATAGGAGAGTGCATGTTACCTGTAGGGGGTCCATAGGGCATGCATGTTGCTCATAGGGGGGGTGCATGTCACCTTTGAAGGCAACAGGGCACCTATGGCAGGATCTTGTCACCTGTGGAGGGGGGCATGTCATCTATAGGGATATGTATGTCAGTATGAGAGGGGAGCGTGTCGTCTGTGGGAGAGTATATGTCACTTGGCGGGGGGCATGTCACCTGTGGGGGAGTACATGTCATGTATAGGGGGGTAGGCTCCTTAGGAGTCTGTGGGCATCTGCAAGTAGGCAAGCTTTGAAGGATGCTGATATTCCTACAGAGGCTGCCTTGGCGCAAAGAGGTGCAGTAGGTTTTTATCCAGGGTAAACACATTCATGCCAGGAAACACCCAGGAGCCCCCTGGGAGGTGAACACCTAGCTGGAGCGGGTGGGAAAGTAAGAGAAGCAGGACAATGCAGGACAATGTTCATGCCATCCTGTAGGATTTGTGTTTTGGAGGTATCATTGTGTAGGCTGGTTATGTTTTAGTTAACTCTTTTTGTCTGTGCATAGACTACATTTTATTTGCTCATAAATACGAATTGAGGTTTTGGGTCACAGCCCAGTTATATTTTGCTTCAGACTGAGTTTAATTTCCCCTTTTAAAAAGTGTTTTAAATAAGTTGGGCCATATGGAAATTGAGTTGTTCGTCAAGCAAAGAAACTTGAAGGAATTTGAAAAATAAGGTTACGTCTTTCTTGAACCTTTTCTTGAGTATTGAACCAGAGTCAGAGTATAGCACCAGTACTCAAAACTCCTGATTCAGTCATTTCCTTTGTTGGGATCAAGACTTAATCCGTCTCTACTTGTGTTTTCACAGCTGTAAAATGGGAGCTGCACCTATTAATGAGGGGCATTGCATATTCTTTTTGGAAAGACCTTAATTAAAGAAAAGAAAAAAAAAACCAACCTAGAGCAAGATAATTTATAAGGGCAGTAAACAATGCAAAATGTGCCTGAAGAAACATTTCATGTTGAATGGAGAGAGAAATCTGAGAAAGATATGGAGTCTGAAGGCACATGCATATTAGAAACGACTCCATAGTGTTAATTTCTCGTGCAGTTGATCACTTATATTGCTGTACAGATCACTACTCTGAGTTCTGCAGGGTGGATGACATAAGCACCGCATGTAGCAATGCAGGAAAAGCTGCACAGAACCTGCCAAAATGGGACAGAGCTGTTGTTGAATGGCAGTCCAAACCCACTTTATGCTTCAGTTCTAGAGAGCAACTTGTATGAAATACAAGATGTGATGCGGTAGTGAAAAACTAGCTTGGTAAAATTGTCCTCTGATTAGAGTCTGGATACTCTATAGCGGAACTACAGGGCTTCCCTGAGATGACAGGTCCCATGTCCCTATCTAGTGCTGGGTTCTCGAGTCAGTTGGTAACTGCAGTGAAGCAGTAATATTTCTTGTTAGCAGCATGGAGCCAATAACGTGGAGATATAGGCCAAACAGTGAGTTATGTAATGGTATTCCCTAAGGGACAGTGTAAAAATGAGATTATTTCCTGCTGTCAAGACAAATACCAGCCGTATGGTTGCTCTATGATTTTCACTCTACCCGTGGGTTCCTTAGGAGCAATCTAGGCAGGGAGCTGGGACCCTGTAACAGCAGATTCACCAGTCTAACTTTATTGCCTTCCACAGCTAATTCCTTCACAAATATTCCGTTGCAATATCCTCATAAAGAACCTTAGAAGTGGAATCGAGCCATTATGGCTCGACCAGACTGAGTCTGTGGGGAGGGGGAAGTTATGATTTTACTGTGTCTCTTTCTCAGTGGTTTGAGGAGCAATAATGTGGAGTTACAGCACACCAAGACAAAGCAGAGGTTCTGTGTACAGAAAGTTATGAAAGATAAAGCAAAGGAATGAGACCTGTCTCAGAAGGTTTGTTAATTATGCCATTTGGATGAAATAAATAGAAAGGCTAGATTGGAAGTGAAGGATATATTTTATTTGAAGTAAGTTAATATTAGTTAAATAGTCACACTTGATCTTAGCCAAGAGGCTGAGAAAAAGGGAACAGAGTTGAATTATTCAGATTGTTATTGGCCAGAACTGGATTTTGGAAGGTGATTGGCTGGTGACAATCCAAAATTATACAGACAGCTAGTCTTACAAAGGGCACCACCTGGCCTTTAATGACCAGAGGTGCTCAGGGTCCTGGGTTTAATTCTAATCATAAGATGGTGCCTTCAGAAGCATGAAAGGGATGCACATATTTGTGAAATACCAGTTTTTATCCACTTTTTCCAACTTTTCCATTTCTGTTGCCAGTTTATTCTCCCTGAGCCCAGACTGCTTTAAACCAGTATGTCTTCAAAGACAGAATGCCTGAAAACCATAGTTTTTATTCAGTTCAACTTTTTAGGAAAAAACCTTGGTTTTCAGCCAGTTGATGCGTTTGATCATTATCAATTTAGAGGCTCAGAGCACCAAGACGATCTTGTCTTCTTTGTCACTAATACAGAAAACACTGTAAGTGTAGTTAGCAAACCGATTTATGTGTAACTGATCTAGTTTTGAATTTAGCTGTTTCAAATTAAACAATAAAATGTGTTTCATGGGAAACTTAAAATGCAATTATTATTGGAAAAGTAGCTGTGTCAGTGATATTTTGTTACTCATCAGATATGTTCTTTCCATAAATTCATCCCTGATCTGCTTGATGAGAGGCAAAATTCCACTTTCAAGTTCACTTTTTTTAACTCTTGCTAATCCAGACTGAGTTAAGTGAATGCAGTTTTGCTCTGGCTCTTGCAAATTGCTTTGGCCCTTATATTATGAATTAAGATCCATAGTAGAGTTTCTGTCTTGAGGTGTCAAGCTCAATTGCGCTGTAAAATGTCTAATAACTGTATAGTCATGTAGTATGACTTTAAGATTTCAGACTGACTTGTCAGGATTATTAGTGATTTAAGGAACCATTCAGTTGTTGACTTTGCCAACTGATTTGGTGCTGTAAGCTTCTATTCTTGTCTTTCCTTCCTTTCCCTATAACTAAATTGCTCACACTACAAATTCAGAGAACGCTGGCATGTTCAAGCTGAGCTATCCAAGACTTACATTAAGCATCAGTAGATTGTTGTATTTTTAAGTAAGGCCAATAAAATCTATTGTTCCTCAAGAGCCCAGAGCACCGAAGGCTGCAGGTTTCAATACAGGTAACTGGTAACAGGGACATCTGAATCTAACAGACGCTTCAGTTGTTTGGCCTTATGTGCTGGTGACATATCTCGTCTCTAGAATGGTGATAATACAGTCATGTTTACATGATACTAGAGAGATGATAAGCAATCAATATCAATCTTTCTTTGTTACGTAGTGAGGGTTGTATTTATGATTAGGGAATGAACCTTTTTCCTCTTAGCTGAATACTTTCCTCACTTATTTCATAGGTAGGATGAGAGAAAATTGCCTCAACCTGTGCCAGGGGAGGTTCAGGTTGGATATCAGGAAAAATTTCTTCACTGAAAGAGTTATTGGGCACTGGAATGGCTGCCCAGGGAGATGGTGGAGTCACCAGCCTTGGAGGTATATAGAAGATGTGTGGATGAGGTGCTCAGGCACATTGTTTAGTAGTGGACAAGTTCTGTTGGACTTGATGATCTCAAAGGTCTTTTCCAACCAAATGATTCTATGATTCTGTGGTATTGACAGTGGTAACAAAGCACTTGTCGTTTTGTTTAAAGAGTCTGGCTCTTGGAATGTTTGTTCACCACAAGATTTTTCATTGTAGAAACTTTTTTAAACTTGTAATTTTAAGCTATGCATAAATATTGGTAGCTAATATTCTGTGTGCCCATGAAGGCAAAAGGGGTTATCTGATTACATGTGTTTGCAGATCTCTCTCTGCTTCACATTCTTGCAGACCAGAACAAAAACATAACTTTCTTCTTTAAAGACAGTTAATGTTCTGGCCCAGGATTACAGCACCAGATGTGTTGCCACAGAAACAATTTAAAGCGAGAAGGAATTGCAAGCAAATTGTCTTTCTAGTGGAAAATGTAAAAGCAGCATTCATATTTTAAAGCCTTTCAGTGGTTTCTATGTGTGTTACACGTATGCACAGCAGAGAATAAGGGGGAATTTGCTTTTTTTTTAAAATTTATCTGTTAATGTTTCAAAATTCGCTATACTGTGTTGAATATTGAAAATTTCTCTATTATAGGCATTACTTACATACCTCAGAGACATTTTTTATTAAATCCTGACTCATTCTTCAAAACTTTTTCCTTGAAAACTGTGCAGTGTGCTAGCTGATTTACTTAACCCCACTTGCAAAATGCTTTGGAAGATGTTTCCAGTAGTAGTTGTTTCTTTGAAACATTTGACAGTATTAAGCTAACCCAGATTTTGATGCTGAGAATTAATAGCTCATTCTACTACAGCTGGCATACTGATGAAAATTGGAATATATATAGGGCACATTTTGATTTAATCTTGCCTAGGAAGCCTTAAACAGCCTAAGCCCTCGATTTTGGCTACCATTTCTTCTTCCCAGAATAGCAATGATGGGTCACTCTGTTCAACATATCCTCTCAACTATTATGAAAATATTTGTCTGAACATGAACGCAACAGGAATTACCTTAATATCCCCTTTCCACTTTTTTGACTGCAGAAGGGCATCTTTATCCTATGCTTTTGCATACTGTTTGGTGTAGGATAATGAGAAAAACACCCAGAAAGACCACAGCTACGGCAGAACACGTCAGCACATGTAATTATTGTGTCAGAAACTCCTTGGGTGTGGATACAGCTAGAATTTGCAAAAATTCTTGTAGAATTTATTGCTGATTTTTGACCATATTAGTTTAAACCAAAGAAAAAGAAATGCCGATGGAATTGTGTTTGCCCTAGGATTTCAATTTTATCATAGACATAAAATACAGCACCTGTAACTAAAATTAGTGGGCATTTCTAAAACTTGACTAAAAAACCTGGGAAAATTTAGAAAAGGCCAAGATCCACACATAAAGAGCATTGTTTCCACAGTTCTTTGTTATTCAAGCATTTGGAAGGTCTTTCTTCCTGCAATTTTTGAAATACTGCTGACTGAGTAGCTGAAGGAAACACAGTTGCATTTACCTTATCAAAAGCCAGGGTGAAGTTCGTGTCTTTCTGGAGTAATGGAAAGATTTTGCCATATGCATCTGTGTGAATAATGCTACCCTGTGATTTTGGAGGATAATGGATGTACAATGTTATGCCAAGAAGCCTTATTTTATTATTTGTTTGGTTTTGTTTATTATTTTAATTTTGCGAAATTTGTTTTTCTAAAATATTTTTTTTTTGTACAGCCATACTTCTAATTGTCCCTCAGTTTGGAAATATATAGTTTATTCCCTTTGTTAATATTTTTTTTGTTGAAAGCTGGGATATTTGCTTTTCAATTGATGAAAATTATTTATAACAGAAGGTATCAGAACGTGTCCAGGTATATAGAGTTTGGAACAGTTATGTAGGCTCATGGGAAGAGTTTGACCTTATTTTAAGTGTCCTACAAGAGTAATCTTTTCAAGTCTGTCAGGTTTGGAATTGGACTGCATGCCATGTCGCACATTTGAGTTTTGGCAGGTTCACAGGCATGTGAATCACCAAACAAGATCTACCATAAAGATAAGAAATTAATTTCTCTCTTGCATTCTTTATGCAGGCAGAACTCCAATTCTGGGTGTGGAAGGAATGCAGAGCTCGGCCTAGTGCTTGTGTCTGCACAGGTTAGAAATGAACTTGCAGTGTAAAGTTTGGATCTGAGTCTGCATCTATTTCACTGGAAGCTCACAGGTATTTGAATCCAGGTTTCTGGTTTGGGTGCTCTTTGGGGCTGAATCAGTTCTTATGTTTGCAAGCTGATCCAAACATCTCCTGAATTTATTCACATCCCTTTTGTTAGACCCCATAAGAAGACAGATTATTCTTTCTTGAAGTGGTAGAGCTTTCCCAGACAGACATTGTGAACAAGAAATATAGGTACTTAAAATTTTCTTAAAAATGTTCTTCGGGCATATTTCTTGTACTTGATTTCAATCCAGTACTGAATAAGACTGAAAAGTCCGAATAATGTCAGTTCAGCTGCATTTGAGTTATTCAAGTGAATTTTAAAAATATGTACTTGCATTTTTTCCATAATTCTCTGCACTTGCATAACCTCTGCTTTATTATTTAAATTGTCACAGCTTTGAAGAAGGAAAAATCATTCTGCAGTACTGGGACTCAACAGATAAACAAACAGGAAGGCAATTCAAAGACCTCAGTGTTTTCTAAAATCTTAATGTTTGCTGCTTTAGTCTTAGTGTGAGTAGGTTTATGTTTCTACAGACAAGATACAATGTAGATAACCTTAAGTTTATCTACACACTAAATTTCTGCAATTTTTACGTTATGTAACTGAAGCATTACAAAAAGAGCTTAGAGGGTTTCTCTGGAGTATAAATAAGGATTTTGTTTCCTGAGATCTGTAGAGGTAAAATAGTAGGCCCGGGCTTTTCGAAAAGATTTGATGCACAGAGATATTCAAAATGCGTACACAGCTGTTTGAGCAATTAGTACAATACAGTGTACATGCTGGGACATGGTTTAGAGGTGGACTTGGCAGTGCTGGTTTACAGTTGGACTCAATGATCTTAAAGGTCCTTTCCAACCTAAACGATTCTGTCATTCTGTTTGTGTTAGTTTGGCTGCTACTTGATCTATACAGAAAGTTCACAGGCTTCTCTAAAGTCTTGAAAATAACTGATTCGTAGCAAGTTAGTTACCTGGTGTCTACAACGTAAGACAAAACAAAGGTGCAGTTGAAATGGATGGATTGTGTCTAAAAATGCACCGTTTTAGTTAAATCAGTAGCGTCACTGCTTTAGCATCACTGTATGCTTGTTGTATAGATAATAGAAATGCTCTTTACTGTGTGCCTTTTTTCATGCTTGTAGTACAGACTTTATGAAAATCTGTTACTAGACTTTTGTTGCTCATTGTCTCAAATGGAAGCCCCACACAGTGATCTTGAAGATAATGGCACCTTTGAAGAGAGTCCTACATGTAGAAAGCTGATGGGAAATATTGCTTTAATTAACCTCAACTCCCATGGAGACAATAGAGCTGTCCTTTGTGTAACTCTGCTGAGATCATTGAATCTTGCTCCTAATTCCATTGAGGCTAAGTTGTGTCCCTCCCTTTTTCTGAAGTGTTCACATGCCAATGTGTTGTGCAACAACATAATTTGTTAACAAATAAAGAAGAATTCAAATAACTTTACAAAATCAGTGCAGGCATCCCAACTGCCAGCAAACAAACATCAGAAGTACAAAACAAGTAAGCAGCAGTTCAAAGTGTCTCAACATTGTTTGTGCTTGGGTGCTGCAAGAACAAAAATATAATCCTAAGGAGCATATGCTCTGTAGGAGAAGGCTTTGGATGAGCACATAAACTGTATCTTCTGGTAAGATCTCCAGTCCAGACATAATTTCTGCATCTGCCCAGCCTAGCATGTTTTCTCCAGAGCTGTAGTAATACATGATTCATCTTTCTTCCATATGTGTATGAATTTACTGTTTTCATTTCATTTAAAGCAATAAGCAAGTATCCTTTGACCTGTAATTGTCAGATAATTTTCACAATAAAGTAAAACCTTAGTTTATTGTAAAATATCTCTCAAGTAAGCCAAATCATATGGAGCAAAACACCATTTTTCTACTATAACGTCAAATGCACCGTGCCATTGCTGCTGTAACTGTGTCAAGATCTGGATTTAATTCTGATTCTGGATTAGTATATTGTTGGAATCACTCGTCAGCATGTATGTTCTGTATGTGAATGGCCATTTCTGAATTTTTAAGATCACCCAAGAGTGATTTTCTGCCAGGAAGTTCTCTGGGCTGTTGTACTCTTGATGATTCTGTAGAGGATCGCAAATATAAGTTCGTAAGATCAATGATCCATGCACTGATGGTTGAAGGGTCATATTGCAAGAGTGGGAGAACTGCCAAGGGATGTAGAACATCACAGGGACATACTGTTCTATCTACTGCCTCTCCAGCCAGGCATGGTTCCTCTTCAATGGGAAGGCGTGTCTCTGATGTGCTTATAGCACCTTTCTGCATTCTGGCTGCTGCTGCCATCATCTCAGGCTTATCTGGCAAGATACATAAAGATCATATCTTTCAGAAATCGTGCCTGTCTGATGCCAAAAATAAAGCGTATCGGTACACACATAGTGCAGTGCCTTTGGTATCACAATGCTGTGATATTTAACTGTTTTGCCTTCATGTTGTCCTGAAATTTAAAGTGCTGGTGATCTCACCAGCCATGAGGATTCCTTAAATTATCAGTCAAATGACTGTTATATGCATGTGGACTATACATTTGGCCATCTATTTTTGTAATAGATCTCTCTCTCTCTCTAATAACTACATCCAAATCTGACTGTAATTTCCCTGCATACAACGTTCTGAAGGTGACTGTTTGTCCTGTTCTATTAGGACAACAAGAGCTGTTGAACTAAGAATGAGTATGTACAGTGAACTGATTGATACTTACAGTCTTTTGCTCATTAGTCTTGGATGAGAGCTCTTCACACTCTTGAGGCAATGTGTGTATTAGCATTATGATTCACTCCATCCGTGTTGACAGAACTGAGACAACTTTCTTACAAGGTGCCCAGTTTTATTAAGTGCCACAATCCTATCCTGCAAGAGTGGTCTCAATTACAGGTAAGTAATAGAGTCTGGGTACCATAGACTAAGTAAATTTACATCACAAAAATAAGTCTTGTTTTATGAGGCATGAAGGATTTGCCCACAGATTTTTTTATAAACTGAGAATTACAGTTGTCCTACGCTTGCCACACAGCCATACTAAACTTTTTCTGCACTTAAATGTAGTACTGCTTTAATTTTGTCTCAGTTGAGTTGTTTTTTTTTTTTAATGACAAAATCATGTGGCATTAAAAGCATCTGCAGCTATATTGTTATGGCAGTGTTGTATGTTAATACAATTTATTCTTTTCCTTGGCACTTTATAGCAGTATGTCCATACTAGTGAAGTCCTTGTACTATCTACAGGGGCACAAGCAATACACTCCTCTCTACAGCTGTTAAGTCCCTGTCTCTATCACAGATTCTTGCCCTCAGCTAAATTTGGTAAGGACTGTGAAAAATGGTTTCTTTTACTAACATGGCTGAATTAGCAAAAGATGCGAGCGTAGAAGCAGTTACAGTGCACAGTAATCTTGTGCATGTGTCAGCAGTAATTGGTTTAGGTCTAAGGGATAGTTTTAACTATGTTGATAGAGAGTCCAGGCTTGCCAAGTTGCTCCATCCATTCTAGGAGAACTTTTGTAGTAAATAATACCAATATTCTGGTTGCAGTGAGGTGCTGGTAGTATAGATATGCAGAGGGTGTTCGCAGGGAAGGATTTTTTTACATGATCTGATGACTACTAATACCTTTCAAAGCTATATGAGATGTTTTAAAACAACAAGCCTTTCTTGTGTAGCTGTATAGATCTGTGTTACAAAGTTTCTGGCATAGATATGCACGCTAGGAAGAATGTTAAAAACTGAAACCCACGAAGATTTAGTTATGCTGGCAAAATACTCCTATAAGAATACTCCTTTTGCCAGGATTGCCAGTGTCTTTTGGAGAGAAAGGTAGAAAAACTTGCAGTAGGCCTCAGTTATCTCTTCTGTTGGAGTTTTGTTGTTGTACTTACACATAGATGCTGTGTAAAGTAGTCCAAGTTCTAAGAAAAACTCCTTGTGATGCTGAAAATTATGAAACACTAAGCAGATGTGACTCCTAGTTGCAATAAAAGCTTTGAGTCCTCAGGGAGCAAACAATTGGGTTCAAAGTCTTTAAAGAAGCTTGAGACAGAGATGATTGATTTTTTTTTTTGTGCACAAAACTGAAATGCATTTTCATGAGTGATTCTTGCCATGTTTGTTGATGTTATCCATAACATTTCAAGGGACTTGAAAATTAGATTAGCTTTCAGCCTTAATGTTGAAGTGGTTCTGCTCAGCACTCCCAGTTATGTCTGCTTTTTTTTTGCTGGTGAGTAGCTCTCCTGTGCTTGGGCTGGGTGATGTAAAAGAGCCTAACAATTCCAGGAATTTTTTATCTCTTGCAGAAGTCTTGTTACTGTCAGTTATTGATAAGTGAGAAAGTCAACATGTGGCTGATGAGGCAGTGCATTTTCAGTGCCTTCCCACTAGTCTGATTTCTTGTTACAGCATACAGTGGATTTCCAAAGAAAAATTCGTCTACTGCCAACTGATCTTAAAAGTAATTTTTACTGTATGATTTTAGTTCTAACTTATCTACTTCTTGCTCCTTTCTAATGCAGAAATTTTTCTTTTCTTGTTTGCAAATTTCAGTCGGGTTAGAGATATAATTTTCTAATCTTCCTAGAAATACTTCTGATTTAAGAAATAAGTGTGGCAAGTGTATTAACCTTTAACAGATATTAAAAGGGAGTTTTCACATGCCTAAACTGTTTCTTTGTTTGCTGTCTGTGAAATATTTGAATTAAATAGCAGTAACAAAAACACAGGGCTGAAGAAAGGAAGTTCATAAAGGCCGAGGCAGATCTGCAATCAGTTATTATGATGGAAGGCATCACCACTCTCTTCAGAGACGTGTTGTCAGAACTGTTTATGGAGCTCTCCCTATTCAACTTCCAGGAAAATAACTGCTTTAGAAAAAATACTTGAAACAGTAGTCTTAGCTAAGCTATCTTTTTCAGACTGAAATAGGTTTAAGGGACACTCTGTGGAGTAATGAGCGTTGTTGATTTTGTAGTCTTCCCTGCGCAAACTATGTCCAGAAATCAGTGCACAAGTTCGACTCTTGTGATTTTATAATTGTCAAGCTGTATTTCCCTGAAATAATCTGAAGCTGTCTTCTAGGCAGAACCAGACTGACAAAACTTGAATATCTGGTTTAAAAGTATATGTAGTCTGGTTTAGACTGCATTTTTCTTAACTGCTCACTTCTCCATTTGTACTCTAATACACATTAGTCCTTCAGCTGTTTCCAAAGCTGTCTCCTTTTGAATGGTGATTATTTAAAAACCAATTAGTTCTGTTTTGTTTTGTTTGGATAGTTTGCATTTAAACATTCTTTCAAGTGGGCTTTATTTAGCTAATTCTGTCACAGAAATAAGCTTTAAGGGAACGAAGTGAACTTCAAGCTAGCCAATGTTTATTTTTATTATTAATAATTTATATTATGATAGTCCCCAGGGGAACTAGGGCCCCACTAAACCCAGTTTCCTCTGCATGTAATGGCTGTGTCTCACAAAGCTTTCTACAGCAGAAATGTCTTTTTTTGCTGCTGTGGCTTAGCACAAGGGGCCTGCTCTGTAATGCCAGTGAGCGTAGTGATGAAGAGCCTGTAAAGACAAATCAAGAATAATTTTTTAAAGCTAGGAACTGGAGGGAAAACCTGATGCATCTTTTCTATAAAAAGCCATCACTAATGCATTTTTCCAGTGTGAGCGCCAAATCATGACTACAAAGGTCTTGTTCGTCCTCTCTCTAAAGTTATGGCAATGCTCCCAGTGATTTGATGGGAGCAAGATCGGGCAGAGAAGCAATGGTCCTAAAAACCTCATCTGTTTCTGAACTAGCAGCAGAAGACTTTATATTATAAGAACATACCGATGGGCAAAGTTAGTTTTCATGTTTATTAGTTAATTTTCATGTTTAGTTGGATTTCTATCAGATATTACGGTTTTCAAAGCATCTGATCCTAAATAATTGGTCTACTTTGTTTTACAGAAGTCTGGAAAAATGGTTTAGAATCCTTTCTCACCCGGTAAATGCAAAAGACACGTAGTGCCCAATCCCGAACTTCCGTAAATAGGTTGATTTGGACAGAGTTAGGGCAGTTCATATAGACCGAGGATCTGGCCTGCTCTCTATGGGATACCTGTATGAGTTAAGTGGATAGAATTGACATTGGGATGAGCAGGACTGTGAAGTGGAAGTGCCTTGAGTTTGGCATAACAGTGCAAAATTTTATCATCAGTGGAATTACCATCCTTCTCCCCTCCTGTAATGTGGTAGCATCAGTCTTTTCTGTACTTTTTCCATAATTCTAAATTCAAAATCTAGATAGAAGTTTTCCTGGCCTATCTGTTCAATGTTCCCATCCTCATTAGTTCAGTTTAAAGGGAGTAAAACATCTGTTTCCAAGTACAGCTGTTTGGTTAGCATGTAGGCCTTTTTTTTCCATACAAAAATCACTAATCTGGCCATTTAAGACCCGGTTTTTATGGGAGCTAGACTTGGGCTGTTCGCAGTTCACCTCATTAAAAACAAACCCAAACCAAATAAAAGCAGAAAATAACAGTGTAAAAATGCGGGCTGTGAGTGTTGGAGCACACATGTATTAGGAATGGTAAGAAATGAAGGAAAGAGTACAGACATAACCACACACGTTCAGAGGTTCTTGGTTTTTTCCATGCTTGTGGAGTGGCTACAGAACGAGAACATTAGTACAGAACGGACTGTTAGAATTGCTATAACAACTACCCTACTTTGTTAGAAAAAACAAGCCTGTGTTAGAAGTTACTGAGTAAATTCAGCCTAGATAAAATATTCAAACACACCAAATAATGTTTTGACCCTACTGCTGCTAGCTGGCCAATGAGAGACATTCTAAATTGTCTTGATTTTGATATCTGTCTAAAAAAACACCCTTCTAAATTGTCTTAAGATAGGTACTAAGACTCACTAATCAGTATCGGTTATACCGACTTTGACAAAACTGAGTCTATGACTACTCAGCATTAAAGAAAATACTTTGCTTTAAGGCATAAACTTTTTCTCTATCCTATTTCTCTCTTATATGACATTCTGTATACTTTTCTTTTTTCAGTGTTCTTTGGCATGCTGATCCTAACTTAAGCAGCTTCGTTATGTCTGTGGCACAGGGTTGTCATGGTAACATTTTTGGGAATAAAACATGGTTGCCGTAGGAAGTTGACTTAATGGTTTAATCCTTGAAAAGGAACAATTTTCTTGATCAGACAGCTATATGATAGACAATTTCTCCCACTTCAGAAGCACACCCCAGACACATACAGATACATAGTGATTCACAGACTTTAGTTTTTGAAGATATCAAAACACATCCCACGTTCTGTGAACATCAAATTTCACTATTACTGGAAGTTTGTAATTTGTTTTGGTTAATATATCCTTCTCACTGTAACAATCAAAACATCTATCTGACACGGTGGTTTCTATTGAAGCTCACACTTGGGACTTTCCGCAACCCTAAGACTGAGACAAAGGACCTTCCTTATTTCGTAATTGACCTAGAAATAAGCTTTTAGGAGGCTCCTGCATTAGCAGGTGGATCACACCTGATAAGTTTTATCTGCAACTGACATTCAGGCATAGATGGGGGAAGACCGGGAGAATGAGATAATTATTACAGCAGAATGTTCCTTAGGGTTTCCTAATTAAGAAAGAGGAGCCACTCAGGGACAGGACTGGTAGGATTCAGTGCCTTGCTCGTAGGGAAATTTTCCTTTGTCAGAATGGAATAGCCTGTTTATCGCTTGTAAATTGCTCTCCCTCAGCGCCATCTGCTTCTTCTCTCGTTAGGAATTTGGTTTTAAGTATTCATTATAATGTAGCTAACTGCAGACTCAAATTCTGCCAAAGCTGAAAAAGCTGCAAGGCAGGCTAGCGTGTGGAGCCTGCCACATTCCTCAATCTCTGATTCAGGCTCACAAGTTTGTCATCAAGTTTGAAATTGAAACCAGAGGAGCTAGCAGCAGGCTCTGTGCTCATAAATCAGCTGATAATGGGTGAATTGTTCTGTGCCTTCCCCTGAAGAGGAAACCAAATTCAATGCAAAAATACTGACAGCGACTTGAAGAGCTGTGATCGAGGCAAGAGTGGAGAAACTACCTGTGGCTGCAGGAACATGCCACGTGCTGGCAGAGGATGCAAACGGGAATATTGGTTATTATAGAATCATTGAATAGTTTGGCTTGGAAGGGACTTTAAAGGTCACCTAGTTCCACCCTCCCTGCCATGGGCAGGAACATCCCACTAGCTCAGGCTGCCCAAGGCCCATCCAGCCTGGCTTTGAACCCCTCCAGGGATGGGGCAGCCTGGGCCAGGGCCTCCCCACCCTCATGGTCAAGAAATTCTTCCTTATGTCTAGTCTAAATCTGCCCCTCTCCAGTTACATGCAGTCACTGACTCTTTTCTTACTACAACATTGCCAAACAGTTACGCTGGGATTTATAGCCAACCTTGATTCTAAGTAACAAATCTCCATTAAAGAAATAGGCACAATACACCAGTGTATGATCCCTGACAAGGTCTCCTTTGTGCTGTTTCTTTGATATCTGCTGCCACTAGAGGGAGATACAAAATTGACCACAAAGTTCTGTCTTGAAAAATAGTTTCCAGGTCATTAACCAAGAACGGGCCAACATTTGCTGCTGGGATTCTACTAGAAATCTGGAATAAATGACTGATTAATTTCCTCTGGATGTGCACCAGTGTCACTGAGAACAGAACTTGGATCTGTATGCCTAGATGAAAACTAATTAGAAATACAGTAACATTTTGAATCACAGGCTTGAAAAACAGGTCATCTTGGACTTGAAAGTGGAGTCCTGTGTTCAAAGAACTACACTAAGAATTGTTAGATCTGAGACACTACCTCCAGCACAGGTGAAGCTGTCTGAGGAGACTGCTTAAGATATTTAAATGTATTGCTGCATAGGAAACCTAGATTCCAGAAGTTCATTTCCAGAAGCTGGCATAAAGCTGTAGAAGGGCCTAATGATTAAAGCAATAACCTGTATCAGATCCATTTATCTGATTTTCTTTTTACGGCTTGACTAGGAGGAAAGTGTGTCACCTATGTAGTATTTAAATATATATTTAAGGGTTGAATCTGCCTAGATAAAATTTTCAGAAGTACCAAAGTGGGTTACAAACTGAATCCCCATCTTTCTAAACGATCTGGGCTGTGAATGTAATTCTTATTAAAAATCACTTGAACTGACTCCTAGGAGCGTAAATTACTTTTGACAATGAGTTTATATTGCTAAGTAATTTGAGGCTTTGAATATACAACCTGACAAATGTAAGTTTGGCGCAAAGTAAAAGGTCTGACTAATAATCTAAGTTAAACAGGTTTAGGCCATGAAGTTCTGTGGAACACGTGCAGGTTTGTAGAGAAATAAAATCTTCCACTTGCAGCAAAACTGCTGTATAATTGCTCACATTGCTCAGTCTTGAAACAGCAGAAATATCTGGTGAATATGAGCAGAAGAATGATTGTTCAAGTCTCTGTACAGCTATCCAGAGGACTTCACAGCACTCTAGTTAAACATACCTCTTTGGTAGAAGATGTTTTCCTACATGGATTGCATTTTTCTGCAAAGAAGGCTAAACAAATTCAGCTGTCTGCATTGTTGTAGTCCAAATATAGGACCCAGGGGGTAGAAAGAGATGAGTAGGGGTGAGATGGGAGAGCAGGAAAAGAACAAAAATGCTTAAAAGTTAAGGGATTTTAATAATAAATTTGGAATGTTTATCTAGCAGAGTAGACATCGCTACTGAGGTCAATAGTTTTTCTAAAGAATGCTAAAGAGCAAAGATTAAATATAGTGTGTATTTTCCCAGTGGACTCAACACTGCTCTGTACTTGAGATGGTCATTTCGTTCTTTGCTCAGTCAGCCTTCATTACATCTACCTTTAGAGTAATTAGGGCCGAGTCATGATGTTATCACATCTCAGGAGTTTCATTAATTTTAATGGTCTGGATTCCTTAGAAGTCCAGTGCTGCAAAGTGAGTGCCAAGGTCCAGGCATTTCCAGCCTGTTCTGGGGTACACTGAAAGCACAAAATGCTTCAGTGGTTCAGGCTAAGATCACCCCTAAGACTTTGTTTAAAAAGTCTGACATTATTGTGATATGTTGTGGCAACCTGATATATTTTTTTCTTTGTCAGTGTCATGGAAGGCTCAAACGCCATTGTCTGCGCAAGTGATTTGAAATGGGTACCACCCATCACACACATCCAGAAGTGTTGGCTAATTCCATTGTTCCTGGATTTTGAAATAACTAAGAAGAAGAAAACTAATTGTGTTTACATCAATGTGATGTTAGACAAATGCAAACCATTTTGCAAAATTGGTCTCAAATTTGACTTATGCTAGAAAATTTCTGCTGTAATTATGTCTTTTTGCCTATTATGTGTTTGCAAGATGTATTTCTGTCATCTAAAACCCTAATACAGATGCAGATGTAGCAGGAAAACTATTATTCAGCCGGTGCTTCTAATAAATCCAGGGAAGTGAAATGAGTAACTTAGCACCTTTGACTGAAGTTTTCTTTTTAAACCGCAGATGATTCATTGGAATCACCGAGAATGTCTCTAAAGGCCCTAAATGCTCATCTATTTCATCCATACCAATTTTAGTTACGTACAGTTAAAACTGAGTTTCAGTAGAGGTGGTATAGAACCTGTACATATTGATTGCAAATTTGCTTGGCTGGCAAGGAGGTGAAGTGAATTTTATAAAACCATTCTCTAAAAATATACAGATTCTAAGTGGCAACCCTACAAAAAATCAGCTAGAATCAGGTGTGTGTCTCTTAACCAACCAGTCATTCACAATTGGAACACTATAAATAGTAAGAAAACTTGAATATCTTACTCTAGCAATATTTCCCTAAGTTCAAGCAAACCACTTTGAGGTATTAGAAGAAAAACATGGCTGCTAATTGAAAATACAAAACATAAGCAGAAATATTTTGCAAGAAGTTAGTGAGTCATATTTTCCTCGTAAAATTGTTGAAACCATTGTGCCCAGAAACAATTAAATATGTGACATGGGCTGGAAAAGTTTAGCCATAAACACAAACAGACACCAGCTTTTTGTTTGTAGAGGATGGAGGTCTTCTGGCTTGAGGAATATCCTAATGCTGGCAGAGATGAAGCAGAACATGCAGTTTGAGCGTACTCACTGCTGCATAGAAGCTCAAATGTTTGGCCCTGAATGGCTGGACACTTGGTAACACTGAAAGTTGAGTGCTAATAGTCTATTGTGGTAAATTGTTGCCACATCACTGAAATAGGGACAACCAAGAGCATTCCTTTAGTTTGAAAAAAAAAAATAACTCTTTCGATTTATATAGAAAATACATTTCTGAGACTTGAAATTTCAATCTCACAAAGCTGCAGGTATTAAAATCTTGAAGTAGATTAGTATCTGGCAGTTTGGAGTTTGGTTCAACACTAACAGGCGTTATAAGATTTTTTCATGACCCTGAGTTTTTTCCAGTAGTTCAGTGTTTCTTTTGCCCCTGGCAATAGACTCCTTCAGTTTGGCCTGATATTTTTGTGTTCTCCACATGCCAGCCCCTAGCTTGCTACTGTATTCACGTTCTGTGGTTTTTGATAACATTAAAGTGAGGAAGTGCCTCTGCTCCCCAGGGTATAATCTCTATATTTATGAGAGTAGGAGAGATTGACCTACACAGCAGAGGTTACAGGTTGAAAGACAGATTTGAACTCTGCTTTGTCGGGGGTTCTTGTCTGATTTATTTCTAGCCTGAAGGGAGAGTTGAATTTGAGATGTGTCCAGATGCTTTTTCTCAGGGGTAACTATAACGTAGCTCAGCACTTTTATACAGACGCTCTGGCTAGAAAAACCCTCTGTTTAAATAACTGCATATATAAATCATTCTTACAAATAAAATGTTGTCTTGACATCCTACTTATGCTCTCCTACTCAGAAGTGTGAAATGATCTGTGAGATTTCTAGGTCGCTACGAAAAATACGTGTGCAGATGTGTACCAGGAGGTATTTGACTTTGTTGACATTATTTCACAGAAACAAAGATAACCCCTTTAGTGGTGCTTTCCTGACATTATTTAGGTTCTCTTTATTCTCATAAGAGGTAACTGTGAAAATGTGCTTGTGAATTGCTTTTGAATATAGCTGTGCATTAGAGCAGACCATGACAAGGTCAGTAGCCTTGAGGACTGGGCTTTGTGCCGTTAAAGAAAACAGACAACCCATGAGAATTTTTAAATGCTTATGACTCTGTGCAAGTGAGGTCCAGTTCATCTCTCATTTGGACACATTGTATTTTCTTGAAGTCCAGTATTATATCAGATTTATGAAAACACAAGTGGCAACAGAATCCAGTTTAGGCACTTAAAGCAATTTATGTCTTTCACCAGCTGAGTTTTGGGGGCTTGTACCTTTCAAACTTAATTATTTGCTAGAGTTCAGTACCTCAGGTTTGTAATTCCGGAGTCTTTTCATAATTTTCCACTTTCTGTTCCCTGTCAAGGGGCTGCCTTGTTTGTTTGTTTCATTTCCATGTGCTTCAAAGGCTTTCCACCTTGCACTATGCAGGCTTTAGAACTCCTATAAAATTAGACAAGGTTTTCCTGTACTTTATTCCTCCCTTTTACTAATGAACCAGCTTTCCCAGGTTGGAGAGCTGAAGAATAGACTCTGGGAATCTGGCTTAGCGTTGATGAAGGATGTGGTCAATAACCATGAGGCTATTTCTTCTGTTTCTTCCTTTAACAGCCTGTTATGCAATCGCATTTTTCAGTAAGTTGCATGTTTTTTTCAATCTGGTGATCCTTTTGATGGGGTGACTGTTCACAGACTTATAGGCATCTGAAAGCTAGAGGAAAGAATGGAAAATATTTTGAAACTTCAGCTGTGTTGTGATGCAAGTACAATCTCTGATTAAGAATGTTAAGAAGGCAGCCTTTCAAAACAGGGGAACATAACTACTGGACAATTTAATTATAAGATAATTAAGATGCACTAAATTTTTCCATGTAATAGACTTCTGTTGATATTATTGAAGCTATGGAGTCATGTAGACCTTGATGCTCTGAGATACAAAATGTGTAGCCATGTCTGACACCTCTTTTGACAGATTACGTAGCTGGCAAAGTAGGTAGCTGCTTGGCTCAAATTTATCATTTTTGTAACTTTTTCTAAAATCTTTTACCTGCTTTTCACAGATGTATTCATGAGCTTGGCACAGCCTGTAGAACAGGCAAAGAAATGGGAGTGAGACCTCAGCCCAGAGAATGGACTGAGAGGCTTATAATGAAGTAGTCGGGTCTCACTGCAGCATCTCTGCTTGTGGAAATCTGTGACAACTTGTGTTACGGCTTTGGTAGATAATGATGCCTGAAGCATAGTCACTTACAGTAATTCACTGTACTTGTAGACTAGCTCAGAGTTAGCAAAACACTCCAATCTCACCCCTCTCGGGAAGCATAGTTCAACCATTCAGTCTTTACGTGCAGTCTGGAAAAGCATTGAGTTAGAGTGCTCTCCAGGTTAGAGCCAGAGCCAAGAAAAGAGTCTTATCCTGACATTTCAGGGCTTCTAGTCTGACTAATTGTAACCATGCTGGTGGGATAATGTGAGGCATAGGGGTTGACTGCAGATGTTTCTTTCCAATATCTACTCTGATAGATTAAGAGGTCTCTGTTCTTCAGAGCACGTTCTGTAATGTGGTGCAAACTTTTGCATGGAGCTTCTCTGTGTGGAGCTCTTTATTGGAGTTTGTACTTCTCTCTACAATTAGATATTCCAGCTTTTTGTTTTATTCAGTTGTGCTGTTTACATTGCACCAGTTTGAGGGGGGAAGGAGGGGAATTTTTCTGTATATTAACTGTCTGGGTGATTTTCTACAGCTGCTTTGAAGGATTTGTCTGTTACTTATATTGTAACTTGGAGCTATAGACATATGGCAGAGAACATAATTCTCCAGAAAGCAAGAGTTTGACTGGTGGAAAACAGAAGAGAGCAATCCAAGAGAAATCCTGCCAGAGGAGGAGCATGAACCTGAAATTTACTGTTGAAACAGGACTTCTGCCTTGGGCTTAACTAGCACACTCAGCCAGGTCTACCGTCGACTTCAGCGTTGCTCTGCACAGTTGCAGGGAACTGCTTTTTGGACCTAAGTCCGGAGCTTAAGTATTGCTCTGGCATCCATACTGATTTGGAAATACACTGTTTGGCCTGAACCCCTTGAGCAGCGGGACAATTGCAGGGTTTAAAAAAAATCACAAATGTGGAGAGCCTGTGAATTGGGGCTATTCTGGCTTTTACACAGTAAGTTTGTAAAATCAATCAGAAATTGAAGAGGGCATGCGAGATTTCATTTTAGACTATTCAGTCCCTTATTAATTGCATTATGGATGGCAATAGAGGAAATGTGTCTAGCAGACGAGTCTTTTTTTCTATTTAATCTACTGTCTGTTCTTCTGACTTTCCACTTTCATGCAGTTTAGCACTTGCAGCAGCAGAGGTCTAAGATTGAACTGCCAAGAAGGTTTTGACTCATCTGTTTTTCTGTTTATTTCAGGAGGTGGTTGACTTACTGACTGGTGATCATGTCGGTCAAACTGACATTCGTCTCTCCTGGTGATGGCGGAGGTATCAGCCGGAGTTGTTCCTTCACTGGATTCAGCACAGTGCAAAGCAGAAAATTAGCGTAAGTAACACAACAAGAAAAGCATCTGATTGTTAGGGACCGGAAATGTTAAGTACTGTGAACGTATTTTTTAACCTAAGGCATCCATGTGTAGAAATTGTTTCCTAATTTTCATCTTAAACAATTGAGTGCTGTGGATAAATAGCTATACTTTGCCCCACACTGTCGCACTGCTGTACACACCGTACCTTAGAGGTGGCTGGATTTCAGAGGTTATGTATGGGACTGCTAGTAGTCCATTCCTTCTAGAAAAATGAAGGGCTAAAAGCCTAGCAGTAACTGATACTTTCTGTATTAACCCTTCTCAATATTTATGGTAATTAAAAATCTCAAAAATCTTTTAAATTATAGGGATGTTAATGGTGAATCCTGGCAAAATGTGTGACTGAACCCAATTCAAGTTCTCCTGGAGTTATTTAAGCATTACATGAGAGTAATGGCTGCTTTATGGCAGTGCCACAAAGGAGAGGAAAGAAGCAATACAAACAGGCTAAGCAGGGCACTGCAAATTTGCTGATACCCCTAACAGGTCTATGGTATAGCAGAAGGTTGCAGTCCAGTCTTCAGTTGAGCTCCATAACTGCTAAACTATCCTGCACTTTTCCCCTTTTTGCTTATGATAAATTGTTGCGTAGCATTTTTCTATGTAGATAACTGTGCAGCTTTTTCACTAGAAGTGCTGTTCTTTTTCTGATTTTAGTGATCCCTGTATAGACCGTTGAGTGCTTTTAGAAGAAAATGATATATAAGTGGAAAATTATTATCAACTCAGACTGCCAATGCCTGCTAGAATAACCAAGTGAATCATTTCACAGTATCTTGTAGAACTATTGGAAAGAATGTCTCTAAAAGTATCATACTAAAAAAATCCTATTGTGTATCAGTAAAATACCTGACTTGTTATAAAACATATTTTCAGAGAACCAAATGACTGAATTAACCTTTTAGTTAAACACAGCATGGTAAAGCATGAGCAAAAATGAAATTTCAGCATGATTGTGATGTAATCAAGAGCTCTTCACATTTGAATAAATTAATTTGTTGTGGAAGCTGAAAAATAACATTACATCAAGCAAAGATCAGACATCTAAAATCACACAAATCACCAAGATCTTGCAAAACCCACTGTCTATAAATTACATAAACAGACTTGAGCTCAAGTACACAGTGGGAGTTTTAGCAGGAAAAGGATTTACCAGGAAGAGTGTTGAACAGCTGTTTCTCCAACAGAGGCACACTCCAGCAGGGTAAGAATGCTCCAAACAGAAGAGTTCGTATAGCCCTAACGATTAATCTGCTACTTTTAGCTGCAAAAGTTTTCTAACCAAATGCTTCTCTTTATGCATTTTTTATGATGTTATTTTTCATTATTTAAGTATTTAGACAGACTTGTTCAGGAATCACTGCAATAAAGAAAATCTGTGTACTAGATACTTAATCACAGCCCAGTGAACACCCGAGAGCCTTCCCCAGCATGGTGAAGAAATTTTTTAATCAGCCTTTCCTAACCTATCTCCCTCAGGCACTGTTGCAAAACACAGCAGGAGATCACAGAGGCCCTAAGCAAGGTCCATCCAAAGGATGACACACAAATCAGGTCCACATGGAAATTCTTAAGCAGATGCTAGATATACTTTTGCAACTTCCTTTTGAGTCTCTCAGTCAGACACACTATTTCATTTTTCCTCACAATGGTCTCCACAGGAAGTAAACGTTATTACTGTTATCTGTAAAGTGGGAAATCTGATACTTAAACCATGAAGTTCACAAGGGAAAACAGCAACATAGCATCTAGCTTTTAGCTACTGTCCCTGAAGGCCCATGATGGAATGTGTAAAATGGGATTCTTAACATCAGTCAGTGGGAGATAATTAAGGAAAATGGTGAGTTTTAAATCGCGGTCTGTCTGTATGCAGTGCTTAAATGCTATATGATTACCTGAATTTAGGATTTGCAGCCCGAAACTCTGATGGTAAATATCAAATCCTTTCCTCTCCAAAAATAAACAAAACCCAGGAGTAATTTGGACTTTTTAATTTCAAAAGATACAATCACCTTATATCTTCTATCTGTTATCTTGCTAATTAGAGTACTTACCTAAACTGTGGAACAGGGTGCTATTTCCTTCTTCGCATGAAAGAATTTTAAGTGATGATCCTTCTAGGAGACTCTTTCAACTGATGTTATTAGCTAGACTGTCCCTTCCAGTGTTATTCCTGTTGAAACCCTCTCAGTTTGCATGGAATACTCGAAGATTCATTATTGTAAGAAAAACCCCAAGGTTAATGTAAGTTTCTAATTTAACAGTAATGTTCCTTATTATAGGTAAGCTGAGCTCCAAATGTTTTGGTTAATTAATACTTTTCACTAAGTCATCGTCTTTGTCAGGGTGAAGAAATTAAATATCTAGTAATGTTTGGCAACACCTAGTTTTATCAGGTTTTTTTTGTAGATTATATGTTAAAACTATGGAATTAAGTGGAAATTTATCTCCAGGATAATTAAAGTAATTAGTCAAAGGTTCCTATGATAGGACTGGGGACAGCTCTCAGGTGTAATGGGCCTAGGATTTAATCACCAAACTCAATAGCCTCCTCAGGCCTTCAGGCACATGCCTAGAACTTAAAACAGCCAGTAGCTAAATGTTAAGCTTGTTGAAGTTCATCATTTCTCCAGGTGAGCTGAGTGTAGGACAGAGATTATAGGGAAAGCAGAGGGCCTCTCTGAGAACAACCAGCTCTCTTGGCTTGGTGGAATGGGAAACATCCTTAGGTAATGTTATTTTAGAGGCTTGACTTACAGGGACTATTAACAAAACAACATAAAACCAACTAAGACTTAGAGGAGTACCTAGACAGAGCAAAGCTAAGCAGGAATCTGGCAGTGTGGAAGAGCCATTTGCAGAGAACTCATTTTCTGGTTTAAATGTTGTAGATATATATAACTAATGGCTTGGGGTGTTATAACTCTTTAAGTTAGCACAAGAAATCCTGTGTGGCAGACTTCTGCTGCAAGCAACATTTAATGTTGTTTTCATAGTTGCTTTTAAAAGTAAGTAAGGTGTTAGACACTGGAAAAAAACCTTTGATAATTATATCTTCTATGCAATCTGGGCTTGGTAGCTTGTTTTTTTTTAAACATGTGATATGGCTTTAAGCCATCATTTAAATGGATGATGAATGCAGGCAAAGAAATAGCTATTTCTAAAGGCTTTTAATGTTATCTTTATCAGTTAGACCTTGAGCAGATCAAAAGTTTGCTGCCTCATTTTCCTGAATTGCAGGTGAGAGTCAGCAGGGGAGTGTCTTTGTCCTGCAGCATGGCTTACTTGACTTAAGTCTGTAGTTGACCCAAAAACTGTTGTGAATGTGCACACAGAAACGGGGCCTTAGTTAGCTGCCGTGTGTGTCTGTAAGAAAATGGCCATCAGTATGAACATTACCTTCTTATTAACCTGTTATAAAAGCGAACTTTTCTTTTTCTTGCTCAGTGCTCTCACCACCTTCCCAAAGAAACAGGGACCTGGGTGATTTTTCTTTATTTGAAAAAGATAAAAGAGAATTACTAAGCTTCTCAGAGTCTGTGCCAGGGTTGGAGAAGGAGATGCTGAAGTTATTATCGTTGAAGTCACAAAAACCTTGCAGCTTCTTTGCACTGGGTGTTTAGGGCTGGGCCTTAACTTTCTAATGTTATCTATGAAAGTATTCTCACTGCATCCAAGAGCTTTGTTCTTTTGAGTTAATGTGTATGGGGTTGAGCATATATAGCTTGTAGCCTGGAAGCTATGTGGGTTAGGCATCTCTTTTCTCCTGGGTGATGGGGTTTGCAAAAGTCGCATATTTCTTTTCTCTTTCTACAGTAAGTCTCTCAGCCGAAGTTCAGTGAGATCAAGAATGTCACTGAGATCCCCCAAGGCTTATAATTCCCTGCAGAAGGGGGCAGTCATCTGGGATCCAAAGCCACTGCAGGTGAAGAAAATTTTTGAAGCTTTGAAGAAAGGACTTAAGTAAGGACTGTTTAATATTGTAATTTACATTGCCTAGTCATGCTGCTTAAGTGTGTATCACTGTTCTCTGTCTCCATCTGACATCTCTGAACATGGGTAAGGACTATCCCAGGCTCCGGTTTAGCACCTTGTAAAACAAGTTTCATTCATCCTGGCAGTCTGCTTGCAAACAAAGTGCTCTGATGTTTTTGTTTGTTCCTAGTTTGTTACACTTCCCTTAGAAGTCACTGACAGGTACAGCTCTGTGGGGAGATCTCCATCTCTTGGGGAACGACCAAGCTTTCTTGAGGAAAGGAGGCATGCAGGGTGACAGGTGGGAAGCCTACAAATCAGGGGAAGGCTTGGATATGGGTGAGACAAACAGACCTAGGGGGCGGTTAGTGGGAGAAAATTTCTGAAGAGGGAACTGTGTGGCATTTGCTTAGACTCAAAAAGCTGACTTAAAACCAAGTCTGAAAGTGAGGGTGTGCCCTGCAAGGACACAGTAGGGAGGCTGATTCATAAACCGTTTCTGTTCTCTCTAGTTAGATATTCTACAGGGGTTTAGGTTTGTCTCTTTTCACAGAGCTGAACTCCAGAGTTCAATTAATCTCTAGGTGGTTTGTTGTAAGGGAAAGGTCTAAGCAGATCCACCTGAAAACTTCAACTGACTTGAGGTGATGAAACAGAGCTGTAGTATAACTCCATCTTCTTGTGGTGATGTAAATAACATTATCTTGCTTTAAATGTAGCATTATTTCAGAATCTTAATTATGGTTGACTCTACATTCAGTGTTGCATCAGTACAGGCTGATTTACACCCTGAAGTTACTATTGGAAGGTAAAATACCTATCCTTGAATTTGTAAACCCTGTAGCTTTTTCTGCTGGCATCCTACTTGCTAACAGTTCTTGCTGTCCTCAGGTTTTTGCTACTGTGTTAATTCTGATCATAGTTTGTTTTCTTAAGGAAAGAACATAAAACATACCGTAATAATACATTGTAAACTTGGATGTGTCACATTTTTATTCCAATAAAAGACTATAAAAGACTTAGCCCTAAAAATATCAGTCAATGTCTTATTAGCGGGTTTAGATTTAAAACGTATAATGAAACCAAATGTTTTTGCAGAATTGAGAATTTATCAGAGCTTAGGGAGGAGAAACCATAAAGTGGGTCAGAATTTGTTCCCAGTTCTGCAGGGAGTGCCATATGATCAGACTCCTGCCAAAACCGAGTAGCTAACTAATTGACTAAAGTAACCTACAGAAAACAACTGTATCAAATAGCAGTGCAGGGTCCAAATTTTAAGTAGATGCAGACAAAGTCCACTTGGTGCTGGAGTGACTTGAATTTTTAGCACAGAACATGTTTTATGTGCCTGTTTCTTTATAGCTTTAGCAAAGAATGCTTTATTCTGTTAACTGTTTGGGTACCATTTCAATAACTATTCTGTTAACCATCTGGGTACCATTCTATCAAGCTGGCAATTTGAACACAGTTAGATGTAAAAGTGACAAAGCTCTTCTAAAAGGAAAGTGAACCCTTTTCTGCCATCAGCCTTGGCTGCTTCTGCACTGAGCTGTTAATAGGCAACTGTGAAGAGGAGACAGCTGAATGCTGGAGCCACTGGTTGTCTTGGGGGAACTGGTTTTGTGACAGTAAGAAAATGAAATGCATCAAAGCAGATGTGCAGGAATGCAGCTGCCTAAAATAAAGTTAATTTGACTGCTCAGAGACTGTCTCTTATAATGTAGTATTTACCAGGTGATTCTTGTTCTCTTTTAAGCATCAGAGGAAAAA
The DNA here is from genome assembly GCF_032191515.1 of Phaenicophaeus curvirostris. Lineage (NCBI taxonomy): Eukaryota > Metazoa > Chordata > Aves > Cuculiformes > Cuculidae > Phaenicophaeus > Phaenicophaeus curvirostris. The sequence continues at coordinate 1,514,806 of NC_091409.1, read as the reverse complement.
GTTACCTAAGTCTACCCTGTATTAAAAGCGAAGTTGGAAGAAGACAGCCTCAGCAGAAATATTTTTAAGGCCCTGTAGGAACTCCTAAGGGACAACTCTTGCATGCAAGCAACTCTGTAGGAGCCAACTGGCACCAAGCGCTTCACACCTTGCAAAATAGTTCCCATTCTGGAAAAAGTAATGGTTACATTAAGAAATTGCCTAGCATACTAAAATGCAGTATTTGGCTCTGTTTGCTACAACACTGAATGACAAGTGCCATACTTCACGTGTGGAGTGCTTCTATGACCTTGGTTTTATAGTGCCAGTGTTTCAAGCTGCAATCCCTTGACTTTGTAAGATGGAGTTGATGAATTCTTGCTCTTCGGTAACTGCAAGAGGAGACTTTTTCAACAAATGAATTGATCTTCTGCCTTACAGAAAAGGTTCCAGAAGGCCAAACAGGAATAGTTAGAGAAATCTGAAAAGGAGATCTGTAGGCTGAGTTATGTGTGTGTTTGAATTTGCTGTTCTCCTCCCACATCCCTCCTTCACTCTTGTCTTTAGTAGCAATTCCAGCTTGACTTCCTTGTTTTGTTTTATCTCTCATTCCCACAATAAAACCTATCTTTCACTTGAATTATACATTATAGATGAAGGGAGACAAGAAATACGGCATGTCTGAGTGCACTCTGTGTATGTGTACATGTACATACCTTATGCAGCAATGCTGGACTTCTTGAATGGCAGTGTAGCATTCCATGTCTTGGAGGAGTGAAAAACATTCAGGAGGATTCCTAACGTACAGCACCTTTAGATGTTCGGTAACAGTAACAAGTTTCTGGCACTCGTACTCTAGGAATGACTTTGTATTTAGGAGAAATACTTGTCTATGGAAACTACTGTTTCTCGTCAAATTATGCGTGACTCTCTATATAGCCATTCACATCTCTAGAGCAAAACAAGTCTTCTAGAGAAGGAAGTTGCTTTGTAACATTTTGCTGTAAAATTCTTTGGGTAGGTGGTGTAATGAATGTACCAGAGGAAGGTAACACTGGGTTTTCTTCCTTCTTAGTGAATACTTGGAAGCACATCAGGCTGAATTGGATTATCTCTCTGGTCGACACAAAGACACAAAGAGGAATTCCAGATTGGTAAGATGCTTTTAATATGAAATAATTAAATGTCTTTAAAAATAAAGTCCCATCTGGGACACCCAGAGGTTTTCCAATTAAAGCCCTGCAGTGAAGTACAGCCAAGGCATCACAATCAGAAATTTACCAAGCAAGTTAGATCTAGATGTGAGAATTAAAATCGGGATTTCTCATTTTCAATATCCAGCAGTGTTCTTCAGATCGTGTTCCTTTACTGGCGTGGTGTCTGTTCAGTGGTCAGTAGTCATACCTGACTCAGTGTGGACAGAAATGGGGATAAAGGTTGGGCTTCTTTTTCCATAATTGGTGAATATGTCCTTGTAACATAGAATCTGCCCTGTTCACAACTCCCTAGAAGTACCTTCAGCAACAGTGCTAATGAAAAGACAACTCATAGATCCCACTTTGCCTTTCATTTGGGAAATAATAACTAGATTTAAAAAAAGAATAATCAGCAACTCCTATGTATGACAACCAATGTCTAAGTCTTTGTTAGAGCTGGTGGTGAGAATCTTACTGTCTTATTTCAAGGATCTGCAAAAGCAGACCAATCAACCATGCACAGAAAATGGAATTACTTCTAAAAATATTGGGATGTATGAAACAATGCCTCTTGATTTAGTGTAAGTTGTAGTAACTATGAAAATATTGTTAAGATGTACAAATATACATGCTCTCCTGTTCAGCCTGTGTTATTTCTCTTTCAGGCTTTCTACTATGATCTGGATAAGGTAAGACTTGTGAGGATGAGGTGAAATGTTGCAAATGGAACAAAACCAATTATGTATCTACTCTGTTATTTAAAGGCATGTTTAGGAAATAATTTCTCAAATCTCCCCCCCTCTTTCCCCTCTTCAAAAGCAAATCCGCTCTGTGGAGAGATACATCAGAAAACTGGAGTTTCACATAAGCAAGGTAAGGTGTTTTGTATCTTGTATTTGTAAGGCTTATGCTATTATATAAGCAGACTATCTAAATAGAAAATAATTTGATTATAAGTCATCTGAAGGGGAATGGTGCTGGATGCTTTCTGAAAGCTGTAACCGCTTTTTGTATAGGAGGGGACTTTTGTTTATTTTCTTGAATGATTCCATTCAGGCTGAATGTTAGGTGCAGCCCGGCATGATTTTGCCTGTGAAACCAGTTTGCGTACTCTGCCAGTTTATTCAGAAAATGCTGCTGAGGGAAGACTTACACGTTCTCTTCCACTTCCCACAAGAGGCCAGATGGGCAGCTCTGTAGAACGCATGCCTGCCGTCTGCCATTGCCATCTGCTTCCAAAGGAATAAGGCGTCTCCTTTGGTATAGCCAATGGTGTAAATGTTTTAATCTGTATTGAGGGAATTGGTTTCCTGCTCCCCAAGTAATTTTTCCCTGAATAAAGTGTCATTGTACTCCTTGTCTCCTAGTCTGATAGTAGCAGAACAAATCGTTTCTCAATATCCCATGCTTTTTTTGCAGGAATATCTACAGGCTGTTGTGCTCTAATCGGTCTGTAAAATGTAGAAATTGTGGCATTCTGCAATACTATCATAATGGGATTTGGTTGGGTTTTTTGCCAGGAAAAACTGCTGATATTCATTACCAAAACTTATTAAAAATATGACAGGGTAATTCTTGTTCATTCTTCCCCCACCCCTCAAACCTTGAAGGTAGAAGAACTCTATGAAGCTTATTGTATCCAGTGCAGACTACGAGATGGGGCCACTAATATGAAACATGCCTTTTCCTTGTCTCCTTCCACCAAAGCCTCCAGAGAGAGCCTAGTGGAGCTTTACAAGAACTTCCAAGAGTGCACAGAGGTAGGAAATACTGCACACATATAATGAAGACCTGACTGTTGCTTAGCAAGAAATGTACCAGGACTTGCTGCTGGCTTTTTTTTAATAGTGTGGGTTAAAAACTTAACGTGTGAATGAAATACAGGTACAGAACGTGAACTGACACTGTGAGATAAATACCCTCTGGGTAAAGCTCTTGAATTCTGTGCCTTTTTCTGGCCCTACTCAACTTGGCTACATGCATTCATGAAGACATGAAAAGTCAGTTTCTGCTTTAATACCTTAACACCATTTTGACTTCCACTGGAAGTAATGGGATGAGAACTGAGTAATAAATAAGCTATGCTATATTTACAAAACAAGCAATGGAAGGTAACTGACAGGAGCTGCTCAAGCAGTGGACCAACAGAAAAAAGCCACAGTCCTTTAAAGATGAGATTAAAAAAATGGTATGTATGGAAAGGTAGCTACTCTGCACTGCTTTTCAGTCATAGTGACTGTTCAGTCTTTCTTCTAGGACATGTGCTTTATAGAAGCGGCCTTGGAGGTTCATCTGGGAGAGTTTCATTTGAAGATGAAAGGTATGTTATTTGTTTCCTTCAAGACTCATCAGTTGATTTTGGATTTCCTATGTAGCAGTCTGAGCCATGGAGAGTCCACTTGTCCGATATTGATTGCTTCCACTGGCTTTCCAGATCAGACCCTGAACAGAATTTTGGCAAACTTTTGTTTGCTTCAGCCCTGTAAAACAGATCTGCTGTGATATTTTATATTTGAGTGCGAAAGCTGAAAACCTTTCTTTCCTCAGCTTAACTAAAACTTGTCCTTCTAAGTGTATTTTGGGCTAGTGGCATAGAGGGGTGTTAGCCAGATAGTCACTTTATTTATTGCAAGCTGAGGCTTTGGGGAACACTGTGACACTCTACAAGTATTAGGAGTTTTCCTTCTCTTTTCAGGGTTGGTGGGCTTTGCACGTCTCTGTCCGGGGGACCAGTACGAGGTGCAGTATACAGCAATTCATTTTGTCTTTATTTGGCTGCTATGAGTTTGCAGTAGAGGAACAGGAGAGCAAGGGTATAACATGTGGAAGGGGAGCAGGAAACAGACTTATGACAAAATCATGTACTCTTCTGATGAAGACGGTGCTTTGGTACATTCACTAATAATTCTGCCCCTCAAGACTGAAGAGGAAAAGATGTGATTCAAATGTTATGGGAGTGTTTAAAAGATGGCAGTGATTTGTCTATCAAAACCAACCAGTCAGGTCTTCATTTTCAACGTTGCCCTGGAATCAAGTAACAACTGCTGCCTGGTTTTTGGAAGATCACCCTTAGCATGATTTGAATGCATCTTAGTATCTTACTGGGTTGTTCTCCTACATCTAACAGTTCCAAGTGAATTCCAGCATGCCTTGTATTTCAGTACCACTATGCTTGCTATACAACATAGTTTTGCAGTTCTTCTAGTATAGGTGGGACATGTCATTTGGCACTGAGTTAAGGTGTTAAAACCTGCAACCCAAATTCCTGCCTCTGATCTTCTAGCTTTATCCAACTTCTGAAGTGTTTTGTGATCAAAGGCTTTGCCTCTCTAGTATTGGAACAGTGTGAGGCCTATGGCCTAAGGAAATGTCCTGGGATATGGTGACCCAACATCCTTTTTACTTTGTGGTTTCTAGGTGTTTGTGCGACTGGGGCGCCAAAAATGGAGGTTGAAAGGCAAGATTGAGACTGATGACAGCCAAACATGGGATGAGGAAGAAAAGATTTTTATACCTACTCTCCATGAGAAGTTTGAAATCAAGGTGTGGTGTATAATGATTGGATTGAATCAGTGGGTTAACACGTCTTCTACCATACTACTTACCTGTTATGAATTTTGACAAATGCTTGGTGGCCCTGCTTACCGAACAGACATCTACTTCTGCTTTATCTTTGCTCCCAAGACTCGTAACTGTATTTGTGCATCTGCTTTCCCATGTTCTGGAGTCTGGTAAAAAAGAGAAGCATTTTGTTACACGTCTGTACGTTTAGAATGTGTAGTTCAAATGTCCCTTTATCTGGGTACACTGCAGATTATTCTGTCATCTTTCACTCCAGAGATGCTCCATCTCTGTGAAGAACCAAGAGCATTTATATGCTGGTACAAGCTATCTCTACTTTATATCTTTATTTGGAGTTCTGACGCTTTCTTTCTTAAAAGCCTCAGAAGAGATTGTACCTTTAATGGTAAGGTACCAGTGCTAGTGGCCTGTGATGCATAGATGACACTTTGTGGATGCCCCTTGGGGGAAGCCTGTAGTGGCTTTGGTTCTGGCACTTACCTAGCAGGTGGAGTTAATCTTTAAACAGCATTTCCTCTGCAGCCTGGAGTCTTTCATGGGCTGGACTCTGCAGAACAACTCCTGTCAACCTAAAAGGAGCTGAGACTGAAAGCAGTGCTGGATCCTATTCTACTCGGACATTGTGCCAGCACGAGGTTTCAAGTTCTGGCAGCTGTGTTAAAGCAGCTATTGCAGCGTTCCCCTCCTATCTGGCAACAAGAACTGGGTTACATAGGAGACACTCTATGGCGTCTTGCCAGCACAGCCCTTGGAAGTGTGCTTATAATGTGTTTTTGTGCTGCCACTTCACAATGAAGATCAGGTGGGAGGCTGATTCAAGTCCCTGTTTCCCCACAATAACTGTAAAAAAACCCCTAAACTTGTATTACTTTGTATGACAGTGATAGTTCTACTCTTTTTGTCAGCTTGTGAAAGTCTACTGACTCTTCTCCACACCCTCCTGCTCTTTCTGCTTTGTATTTAGTATTCTTCACCCAGTACAAATACGTAACAGGTTTAAAAAAAAAATTTAAAAAAATAAATAAATTGAGCAGTGCCAAAGAGTGTTCCAGGAGAAGCCTGGCAACAAAACTTTTTTGCTAGCTCTTAAAGGACATGTAGACATGCAACTAGTTCCTGAAGTGGATTTTAGGCACTTGTGTTATAATTCTGTGCCGAGTCTGATGCTATTTGTACATCTACAAATTTGTACATCATTTGGTCTTTAGCTGGAAGCGTGTTTTTATAGCAAATTTTTGATTAGATGTTGTTGTGGTTTTTTGTTGGTTTTTTTTCTTTTTTTGAAGTAAGTGAAGAAGCAAAGTGCCAGACTGGAAAAAATGCAGGCCTGTAACTGCATTGGTTGCAATCTTGGAGCTACCTGCAGAGCTGGAGGAAAGAACTGAGAAAAGTTTGGATTTTGGCTCAGGGCTGAGCTCAGGACAGTTAGAAGGGTCACACTGAATGCAGGCAGTTGTGCTTCCAGATTCTTTAGGCCACTGAGAGCTGAAATAGTATGGTATAGGTAGGCTAATATGCTTCTCTGTATGTGTGTGTATATATATATATGACAGTTTTATTCTAATATGTAGATAAGCTAGACTCTGTACTATAAATGACAGCTACTTGTATGTATTCCAGAGCTAGAATTTCCAAAGTTAAGACTAATTTTTCTTAAAATCATAGTCTACCAAGTTCTGTTGTCAGAAGTGCTGTTGCAGTTCTCTCTCCTCAACTCGCAGAACTCCTTTCCTCTTTGCTAACCACCCGTGGCATAGTCCTTGTGAGGATATTGGCTCTAGACCGTTTAGGAGCCCAGAACTGAATATTTGTCATGGACCTTGGCGCAGATCTGAGCCTAGGCTGTTCTTTCCATGCACATGACTTGGGATTGTCTGGTAAGATGAAAATGGATGTGTTTGTCCCTACAGGTGACAGAGCTGCGAGGACTGGCCACTATTTTAGTTGGTGTCGTGACGTGTGACAGCATAAACTTCTTTACAACCAAGCCTCAGGCAATCATTGTGGATATAACTGAACTGGGCACCATCAAGCTACAGCTGGAGGTTCTCTGGAAGTAAGTACAGCTTCAAATGTAAAAAAAAGTGGTGCTAAAAATTGGCAATAAAGGCTCCTAACAGTGTTACTTAGTAGCATACAACATCATAGTCCTCTTTCTATTTGCAGAGCAGGTGCGGGATAGATAGAAGCCTGATGCTTCCTCACAGCAACCCCAACTCCTGCACCTGATCTCTGGCTCTGTGGGACCAGCCCGCAGGAAGGGCACAAGGGAAGGGACACAAGCTATTTCTATGACGCCTCAGTTCGTTGTTGATGTTACCAGAGCCATGGCTAGCCACATGAACTGACTAGTAGACTTCTACTTAGCTTATTACTCTTTAGAGTGAACATTTAAGTCTAGCTCTAAGCATTATATGTACATCTATAAAACATGAACGGTAGTCTTAAAGATGATGAAATCAAACTGAAAACAGCAGCCTCTAGACACAATGAAAAAATATATAGTTGAAATTTTAGGGCAATTGGTGTTACCACGTTTATATTTGCCCTGTGATTACAGTTACTGATACGACGCCTCTTTGTGCACTACAGGGAAGCTTGGTTACAGGTGCACTTTTAAAATAATTGAATGTTTTTGTGGTGCCTATGATTTCTTGAACTGTGTAATATTTAAATTTGTAAATTGATTTTTGTAGTGGATTACTGATGTTATTAAAAGCAAATTCTCACTTTTGTGCATGCTGCACTGGAACTTCCTCACTCTAGACACACCACTATATATTTTGAGTAGTACTGTTTATCTCTTCTTTATGGGACTCAGTCCATACTGAGAGTCTTGCCTGCAACAAATCAAATTTTTTTAACCTGCTTGCTCCCTTTTACTACTGTCCAGGGGCTAAATCCAGCCATCTTAGTGAAGTGTCCAGTTAAACACCAGACACTCTTCACTTGTACTTTTTTATATGGCTTACTGCTGGCTCAGTTCTTCCCAACCCAACATGGAGAGGAAGATTTGAACGTGCCTCCATGATAAGGACCTTCTTGAAAGGCCACTTTGTGATGTCTTGTGGATCTAGACTCTCTCCAGGAAAAGAAGAAACTGAACAATGTGTACTTTAGGAAGGGCAGGGAGCTGTGTCTTGCAGGCTAGGCCTATGCCCTGGTCTTATACAACTCTTCTTCTCTGTCCATGCCGATTTCTCATTTTATTAAAAATTGCCCCCAAATAATAAATTTTGAATATGTTGAATGTGTGCTCTGCCAAATGTATCCAAGAGCCAAACAGATTTTCAGTAAAAGATAAATTTCCCTGCCCTTAGGGTAAAGTAACCAAATATATTTTACAGTCAGACTTGATCTTTCAGGTCTTTATAGCCTGTTTCTACTTTTAATTACTTTTGGAAGCATCATTTGAGTTAAATCTTGTCACTGTCTTTTAAGCAACCACGAGGAGAAATGCTACAAAAGTTTTCTGTTGCAGTTCCAGCCCAAGTTTTGATAAACTGGTTTCAGGTTGCATTTTAAAGTTTGGGGAAAGGAAAGCTTTATTGATCAACATCCTCTTTTCCAAATGTCTTTTGCATATGCTGTGGTTCTTGAAATTTGCTGTTGACTTGTATGTGCATTTGGGCTGAAACATGAGTCTTGGCAACAACATCTGACAACTCTGTTCAAGTGCACACATTGCTCTAAGTCAATGAGAAGTAAACTTGCACTGCAGAGTTTTGCCCTCACCTTTGTTTGTGACACTTTCCTCCTGAAACTTAAGAATGGGCATCAGTATATGTTTTTGGTGAGGTGTTGCAGCTGCTCTGAGACTCTTGAGGCCTCTGTTTCTTATTTGAGAAGCTGAGCCACTAATTAGTTGGGTAACAAAGCATTGTTCTAGAAGCATGTTGTGATCTTGCATTATATGCCCTATGAAACTTCCTCTTACTCATGCCTAGCTGCGTTTGTATTCCCATTTGAATCTTACGTTCATGGTAGAGTTATTGAAAACTGTGAGGAGTGGGGATAGTGCAATTTGCATTATATAATTTTTAAAGCTCTTAAAATGACAGCCCCTTTAAATGAAGTGAATTAAAATACTGTGTGGTTTTGAGATTTGCATGTCTTAGTATTGGGGAAGGAAGAAGAGGGGCAGAGAAGGATATATGAGCTCTTACATGTCCCCCGCAAAGTCTGATGCCTTTATTTGCCATCTCTCATCCTGCAACAAACACATGCCACCAAAACTTGCATTGGCTTTCATCAGGATGTGAAATGATCAAAAGCTTTATATGCAGCTTCATAGCAGAAAGGACTGGAGGCAGAATCCTCTGCTTGCAGAGATTCTTTTCTTATCTGGGAAGTCCCTTTTTCCCCTAACTTCAAGCCCAACCTCTTGAGAAGCTTTGCTTGTGCAGTGAAGGACACATACTTTCTTTATTGAACTGGGTATAAAATCTAGCAAGCACTGTATTGAGAGATGGCATGTTTGTAGTGGAGTCTGGAGGAGATCACTTCTGCTCTTTTCTTCTTAAACAACACAAATGGCATGTAACAGATTCACTGAATTTACTTTTGCTGGATCTACTTGCTTGCCTTTCCTCACTGTCAGTGACCTTCATAAATAATTACTCAAGTAAGCTGTTCTTCCAAAAGGACTGTACGAGGCAAACCCCTTCCTGTTCTGGGATAGTGCATAGTTTCTCAAGTAATAGCCTAAATCTTCAAAGGAAATTATTTGTGACCAAATTTTCTAGAAATATGACTTGAATTGTGTCGACATTTGATTGTTGCAGTACCTCACAGCTTAGAGTGCAGCTTTTGACTGGCAAGATGAGCGCTTCTATGGCATTTTGGACAACCATCACCCAGCTTTTAGAGCTGGCGACAGCTGAGCTGAGAGCAGGGTTAGCAGTGACGCATTTTCTTCGGGTGTTAATCCCCACTTGGAATTTCTCAGTGTATGAGAAAACTCCGACTGCGTGTCTGCTGTGTTTAAGTTTTGTGAAATGTGTTGGTAACCTACCAAGTGGTTTCTCCAGAGCACTTCTGCACAGAACTGGCAGGCTCCTCCTCTTTGACAGCCTGTTTGCTGAAGTTGTTTACAGAAAAGAGAAGTTGTGTGGTGATAACTCGGGATATTGCTATTTTCAAAGATAGACCACTCAAAATAACAGCTGCTCTTTGCTTTGATTTAAGTATAACTAAAGAAATCGAGCTGATTTGCTCAAGCTTCCCTGAGAAGCAAGCTTTCAATCTAGACCTGCTTTGTGAGAGATCCAAATGTAGATCACACTTCCAATTCTAAACATATATCTTCTTTAAATAGGCCACTAGTCTTCTGGGCTCTAACAAAAGTTCCTTCAGCTCCTTTGTAGATTATGCCATGAGGAGCGTGAATGAACTTGGGCCTGTTGCAGGACAGCTTTGTTGGCCAGTTTGGCAGAAGACTTTGGGTGTTTTTGCCAACCTAAACAGCAGTCTGAATTCTGACTCTCATGAAGGACAAAGAGAAAGCCTGTATTCTCTTTTCAGAACTTCAGTTAGCACCCCGTACTGGGATCTAAGCGCACCATCCAGCCAGAACCACTGTAGTAATTTCTGCCCCCTTTGAGTGTTTGTTGGCCTGGCTCACAAGGATTTGTTGAGTAGGAAAAAAAAGCCTCAAGAGAGAATAAAAAGAGAAAAGTCTGAGGTTTTTGGTACATGCCTCCTGACAGTCTTGCTCTTATAGCTGAAAACTTACGTGATTAGGTAGTTACTCATGCAGGTGTCTTCAGGCAGTTGGCCATCAATGCATCTCTACCTTTTCACCTGTGTTCTGTCAGGGGAGAAAAGAAATTTCATGAGTAACAGCAAGTCCAATCCTGTTGACCAGAATTGTTTTTTGTATTAATGCGAGTCTGGATTCACACGCTCGGTAGGGGGATTCAGACAGGTCTATCCACCAAGAGACCTCCTGGCCTGGTGGTATTTGATACATGGAACGACTGGACAGAAGCGAGTGATTAGGGCACAGTCTTGGCAGTGGGAGAAAGGAATGCAGATTGTCTGGGCGAAGACTGAGTCAACTTCAGCTCTTATGTGTCCTGCCTGATGACTTATACTCCTCTGAGCACACCCAACAGAAAAATGCAGCAGGGTGAGGGAAATGGTAGAATTCTTGAATATTTCATCCTTCCACATGTTTGGTTATGACAAAATGACATCTTGCTGGGAATCTGCGCTCAGTTCTGTCAAGGCTGAGGTGCCTCTGAATGTATATGGATGCAAAGCTTCATATCTCATGGGAAATGGGAGCTCTGAGATCAGGCTGGACACGTGTTACCTCCATACTGAGGAAGACAGTGGTGTATTGCAGTGCAGGATGCTGTTGAGAATTATCACTGTGCAACATGAGATGTTAGAGAGAGCAGAAGCTCTGCTTTTCAGCTTTTGCTAAAGAGCAGGAGTTCATTTCCCTGTAACTGATTAGTCCTATTAATTGTTTGGATCTTTTCAGACTTCTAGAGGTTCTGTATTGTACAGCTAAATGCAGCTGACTATATCCTACTGTTTGGTCATTCTATTCCTATCTATGAGATTACTTGTTTGTTATCAGCAATTCACTCTTTTTTTTCCAAAATGTCAGTGATTAAGTGGGAAAACAAACTTTCTTCTGGTTCCGCAAGACATATCAGTAGGGAACAAAAACAACATGCAGAAAAAACAAACTTGCTTTATTTAACTTTAAAGGTTTTTCCTCTTCTGGTTAGCTGAGTTGTGTTTTGGGAGACTGGTCATCCAAGTTTCCTTAGACTACTTTGCAAAGGAGTAGGGAATTTAATGACTGTGATGAGGTAGGTAATTGGAAGTCTTTAGGGCAGGGCTTGTAGAACTCTTGTAGACCATAGCCAGTGTCCTCTAGGGCTATAACTGGACTCATCCATGACTATGTGAACCACATAACCTGCTCTATTCCACCATGCAAGATTCCTCTGCCAGCCAAAGGAGTTATTTATCAATATTTGAAATATAATGAAGCTTTTTTTAGAGACTTTTCCACGTGCTACGTGCACTGCAGGATGGAAATTAATGAGTTTTCCTTTATTACATTTATTCTGTTTCTTCCCTGTCTAGCATGGTGCGTGTCTCACTAGCTGTCTGGTGGCTGTCAGTAGGACACTGTGAAAGGGTGGAGAGCACTTCAGACTTTTGGCCAGTTGGGCTCCTCTTCCAAAGACTGCAGCACAGGTCTCTGCCTAAAGCGTGTTGAGAATTCTGTGTAAAACCACAACCTTTTCACCTACAACTTTCTCTGCTGCTGCAATCATAAATATTGGTCGGAGAGGCAGTCTCTTATTCCCTGTGCTGTTTACTAAATGTCAGAATTCAAATCCCAACAGATGTTCCTGCTGCTAAACATTTCTGTGCTTTCTGGTCTTACTGATACTTAGGCCTTTGTGTCTTCTGCTACAGCCCCTTTGATACAGAGAGTTTGTTTTTGTCACCTGGAACCACTGCCAAGTTTTCTGTGGGTAGCAGGAAGAACTCATTATACAACTGGACGCCACCAAATACT